>NC_043700.1:158453185-158507451 GCF_006229205.1 Suricata suricatta | reverse complement strand
GTGAGGTGGTATCTCAGTGTGGTTTTGATTTGTGTTTCCCTGATGATGAGTGCTGTTGAGCATCATTTCATGTGCCTGTAGGCCATCTGGATGTCCTCTTTGGAGAAGTGTCTGTTCATGTCTTCTGCCCATTTCTTCACTGGGTTATTTGTTTTGTGGGTGTGAAGTTTAGTGAGTTCCTTGTAGATTTTAGATACTAGCCCTTTATCTGATATGTCATTTGCAACTATCTTTTCCCATTTTGTCTGTTGCCTATTAGTTTTCTTGATTGTTTCCTTTTCAGTGCAGAAGCGTTTTATCTTGATGAAGTCCCAAGAGTTCAGTTTTGCTTTCATTTCCCTTGCCTTTGGGGATGTGTCGAATAGGAGATTGCTGCAGGGGAGGTCTAGGAGGTTTTTTCCTACTTTCTCCTCGAGGGTTTTGATGGTTTCCTGTCTCACATTCAGGTCCTTCAGGATTATTTAAAAATGGTTGTATCCCATTAACTTTATTTGGTTTATTTATTTATGTAAGCTTCCAGGAAAGTGTAAATTTGTCTCCCTAATTGTATTAATCCTGGACCTAAGTCAGTGCTTACATGGATTTCTCTTCTTGGAAACAAATAGCATCCTCCTAACCTTACCACCTTTTTCACTTCTTCACTATTGCTGAAGTTGCTGTCTCTCATTGTATACATTGATCCATTTCACATTGGCTATTTTCATAGTTAATCTGTCCATTTTGACTGGTACTCACTTATTCTCTCTTAAAATAATATTTTTTATGTGTTTCAAGTTTTTATTCACTTATTCTGAGAAGGAGAGAATGAGGGAAGACAGAGAGAGAGGGAGAGAGAGAATCTCAATTAGGTTCCATGTTGTCAGAACAGAGCCTGATGCAAAACTTAACCCTACAAACCATGAGATCATGACCTGAGCTGAATCAAGAGCCAGAACTGAGCCACCCAGGTGCCTCTGGACTATATCATTTTAAAGTTTTTCCCTAGTGGTGCCTAGATGGCTCAGTTGGTTGAGAGTCCAACTTTGGCTCAGGTCATGATGTCATGGTTCTTGGGCTCAAGCCCTGCATTGGTCTCTGTGCTGATAGCTCAGACCCAGAGCTTGCTTCAGATTCTGTGTTTTCCTCACTCTCTCTGCCCCTTCTCCAGTTGTGCTTTCTCTCTCTCTCTCCTCTCTCTCTCTCACTCTCTCTCACTCACACACACACACACACACACACACACACACACACACTCTAAATAAATAAATAAACAAACTTAAAAAAAGCTCTTCCCTAAAGAGCTTGGACACTGATAGTCTTTTCCACTATCATGTCAATCTTTCTTCCTGCAGTAATTGCTATAAATAACACATACTGATTGAATGCCCTGAACATTTTTAATTGTATATGTCATTACAAAGGCAGTATAGATAATGGTCAAGTGGCCATGTGACATTTAAGCTGGTTTTGGTCCTTATTCGCACTCACTGGTTCATGGACTTTTCATCTGTAAAACAGAGACAGTAGATGTCTTCTAGCTGCATAATTTTCTAAATCCAAATTTCTCTAGCCATCCTCTAAGACTATACAGATAAACAAACAGAAGGAAAATAAACCATACAATTGCCATTCTTTCAGCATAACAAACTTAAAATTACCTGAAACTAAAAAAAATACATTAAGCTAAAGTAAATTAATACCAATTCCCATATATCTATTTAGCAAGCTCCTGATGCAAGTCTTTGCAGAAAGGTAGAGAAGCCCAGAAAAATTGTGCTAAGTAGAGAACAAAAGACAGAGATAAAATCACTCCCAGAAAAAGAAAGCCTTCCTTACATGCAAATATGCTGAAAAAGAGTCCAGGTACATCAGAATACTGACTATAGGTAAGGGCATTAAAAGTGCACACAGAATTCAAGGAGTCAGTCTGGGAAACATGGTAATTGTAGGGTGAAATAGGTAAAACCAAAGGGAGAGATACTCTTTGTAGAATGAGTGATGGTGAGTAAAAGAAGTAAGAGGGGAAATCTCTACAATCTTTCAAGGCAAAAGTAAAGCAAATATTTCAAAGAGAATAAGGCTATCCTGACCGATAAAAAAAAAAAAAGAAAGAAAGGAAAAGAAAAGAAAATTTCATTAAAGAGACTACAATCTTTTAATAGGACTCAATGTGTTCTTGCATAAGAAACCCCAAAATATGACCCCAGTCTGAGAAACATAGAGAACCAAGCAGTATTTATGAAACAAAGCTACTAAAAAAATAAATTTTTTACAATGGGAATTAAACATTTCTGCTAGTAAGAGAAACTCTTTGTCCCCTTTAAAAAAAAATAAAAGAGTAGAAGAAAACTGTAAAACAACACTCTACATTTAAATAGCCTTAAAAAGGTAATTGGGGGTGTAAACTAAAACACCTTGATTCATAAATGCAAACATTAAAAACAGTATTATATAAAATACAGGAAGAAATGAAATGACAAGTGATTAAACACAGGAAAGAAATGGAAGACAAAGACAAAATATCATAAAATGATGAAATGATTGCAAGATATGCTCAAAGGAGAATAAACTTAAAAAATTAATATTGGTCATTGAATAAAAGGAGAAAAATATTCAAAAGGATAAAAATGAAATAGTAAAACAAGTTTAAAAAAAAGAAGATAAAGAGAAAAGAACAAGGCATCAAAGAAAATTCAACAGCTATATAGATTGTCCAGTCTATAATGATATAGTATTTATACTATATATATGTTAGTTATATGTTATTTATATAATTATTGGCTTCAGACAAACAAAACAACTGAGCAGAACTAGTATTTAAAAATATAATCCATGGGGCTGCTGGGTGGCTCAGCTGGTTAAGCGTCCAGCTTCGGCTCAGGTCATGATCTCACAGTTTGTGGGTTTGAGCCCCATGTCAGGCTCTGTGCTCACAGCTAGTTGAGAGCCTGGAGCCTGCTTTGGATTCTGTGTCTCCCTCTCTCTCTGATCCTCCCCTTCTTGCACTGTCTCTTTCTGTCTCTCAAAAATAAATAAAAAACATAAAAAATAAAAATAAATAAAAATAAAAAATACATAATCCAAAAAGAGTTTCCAAAAATAATAATAATAATAATAATAAAATAGTCGATTGATATATTGAAAGGGCCTACAAAGTTTCTGGGAAATTTTGCCTGTGCAATTTACTCAGTGTTGTATACTATTAAAGATTAAAGATTCAAAGATGATTAAAGTTCTTAAGTCCCAGCAATATTATCAAAGAATTTCACAGGGAGGAGAATCAGACTGGCATTGGGAAGAAAGAACTTCTTCTGCATTGTTGTCCTTCTAACTAAACCTATAATTAAATTGACATGAGACAGATTTACAGGAAAAAATCAAATTTAATAAGCATATGTACGGGAAATCCACACAAAAATGAAATTCTGAATACAGTGAGACAACATAAAGTTTATATGAGCTAAGGAGAGGGGCAGAGTCTGAGGGTACAAAGTGAAGAGAGCTCATTTGCAATGAGGTGAAAACAGACTTTGGAAAAATAAGGTTGCCCTATTGTACAGATAATTTCTTAGGTAAAGAGGAGTCTCTGTTAGTAGCTCTCTTCCTGTTACAGACTCTTTCAAGAGTAAATTTAGGCAGTTGAGGGGAATATTGCTGCATCTACTGGGTTTTGATTACTTTTAAATCAAAGTAATATTTATGTGAAAGTGACCCATGTCAGGGCAACCTGCTCTGGACCCTTACACTGACATTAGACTTTCTAAACAACATTCAAAACAAAACAATGATGAAGCAGCATTTTCAAGAAACTCAAGGTAAAAAATATGAATGAAAGATTTTTTTTTATTCCCAGCTAGGCTGGCCAAGACTATAAAGAACAATTCTAAACATCTGATAACTGAGAGAGTGCTGTACTCATGAGCTCTTCAGAAATATAGTAGAAACCGACATTCATTCAACCAGGAAATAATTGCAGAAATCTTGGCAAAAGGACTGCTGATAAAGAAGTTATCTATTTAACTACAGATCTAAAATGAAAACAAAGTTTGGAGGCAAGATTGAAAAAATTTTGAAATTAAGAAAATGAAAATGGAGGAGCAGGAAAAAGCAAAGTTGAATAAATTTTTGGTTATTACATAGGCAATAAGTGAGTGTCACTAAAAACTGACACTAAATACCAACAACCCAGGTAGCAAGTGGTCATACACAAAAACATAGTGATGACATTAAAAAGTTTAAAGTATAAATACAAATGTAACTCTTGAAATAAAACTACAAAAGTTTCTAATAAATATTTTTCAGTAATAGAAAACCCATCTTCTAGAGAAACACAGAAACGTGACATTATATGTGTGTGTGTGTGTGTGTGTGTGTATAAAATGATAAAATGATGTGACAGTTTGGTTCAAAAATATCAGTCAAATCAATAAATAAGAATAGGGCTTACCTCACCTAGTAAAAGAAAATGTATCAATTTGCCTCACAATGTAACACTCAATTATATGTTGTATATAAGAGACACACCTAAAGCAAAAAAATCAAGCAGGCTAAAAACAAAGTAAAGTTAAAATTATATTAGTAAGATGGAAACAACAAGAAAACTGGAGTTTCAATATTTATATCAAGTAAACCAAATCAGAATTCAAGCCAGAAAGAATTCAGCCTTTTATGTAAAAGGACACTTTTTAATGCTGAAAGCCAAAATTCATAATAAATATGTAACAGTTACAAATATCTATATATGAAATAATATAGCAACCACTTTCATGAAATAGAAACTACAAGATTCAGAGACATAAGCAAAAGAACTACTAAGAGACTTTAACACCACTTTCGATTATTGGCAAGGCGCCTGGGTGGCTCAGTCAGTTAAGCCTCTGACTTCAGCTCAGGTCATGATCTCACGTTCGTGGGTTTGAGCCCCGTGTCAGGCTCTGTGCTGACAACTAGCTCAGAGCCTGGAGCCTGCTTCCTGTTCTGTGTCTCCTTCTCTCTCTGCCCCTTCCCCTCTCTGTCTCTCTCTGTATCAAAAATAAATAAAATATTTTAAAAAACTTTAACACCACTTTCGGTACAGAGGCATACCAAATAGACCAAAACTAATGAAAGATATGAACATTAGTAACAATCAGTAAGACAGATTTTATGAATGTACATTGAAATTTGCACTCTAATAAAAAAAAGAACACACCTTCATCCTAAATGCATAAGAGACACTCACAAAAATCAATCTTCTATTAGATAAAAAAATAATGCATTGGTAAATTCTATAAAATAGAATTGCTGCAGAAAGAACTTTCTGAATACAATACAATAAAACCAGAAATTAATAATGAATGAATAAGCAAATGGATGTATGGAAAATTTTGTACACAAGGATGATTGACATAAAATGATGTCAAGAAAGATCGTGGGCTATATAAAAACATAAACAAGAATAGTGGCTATCAGATTTCAATCATTTGGCAAATGATCGAGGTGGGATAAAAGCTGATCCAGGTGGCTTCTTAAATTCTTTTCTATGAGGCTCTGATAAGTTATTTAAATAAAGGTTGCACGTTGTAGGCTATTTACTTACTCAGAATGTATTCTAATTGTTAAATAGAAAAATAAAAAATAAAAAACAGGGCAAAATATCCAGAGTGAAATTGAGGACGGGGCCAGGATTAATGAGGTAATATAAGATCTGGCACCTTCAAAGGAAGGACTGAGCTTACTCTTGATAACCCTGCCTAAAAGACAAAGTGCCTTAAAGAAAGCAGTTAAGGATGATTGGCAAGCATTCCATTTAAAGAAGGATCATATCTTATGTTCTGCAAACACCATCACGTTTAGAATGATGGCAACAGCATCTTTATCAAGATGAAACAGGAGAGATGGAGTAAATACAATTATAGTGAAGAGATACCATGTGTGCTTCCTTTTCGAGATGGTTATATTATTCTACACTGAGGGGGAAAAGTATCCTAAATCCAGCAGAAAGACACTGAAAGACAAATGGTCCCAGCCTCAGTATTCTCCTTTCAGCAATGTTAACTCTATCCTTCGAGTTGCACAGGAGAATATTGTTTCCTTGGGATATGCCATTTACATACTCTTATATGAATTATCATAACTCTTCACATTTGTTTAATAACCTACTCACTGGCAATTGTTTTTGATGATTTAAGTTTTTACTTGAATATCCCCAGGAAGTTAATTTTCCCTCCCTTTCTCATCAGTTATCAAATGTTTACAAGCCATCGGAAAATTTTGTCCATCTGCTTCCCAGTTTCTGCTAATACATATGAATTGTTAAGCATGATTACCTTTGCTTCCAAAGAAGGGCAGAAAACTTAGAACCAACTGCATCTACGTCAAAGAAGCCAACATGGATCACTAATCATCTGCTTCTACTTCTGTCCTGTCCCTAGTTCTGCCACATACGGGTGTATTGGTCACTGCACACAGTTATCTTGAATAACAGGTTAAATGGAGGCTGGAATCTAAGTCATGCTTCATGCCTCAAGGTAAGCTTTACAACATAGGGCTGCATTCCTTCAGAATTTCCACCTTTTTGAAACTCTCACAAGGACACCCTATGAGCTCACAACAGCTTTGCTTGTTTCTTTTTATTATTTTTATTAATGTTCATTTATTTTTGAGAGAGAGAGGGAGATAGCACAAGTGCAGTTGTGGGGTATAAAGGGGGACAGAGAGAGAGGGAGACACACAATCTGAAACAGGCTCCAGGCTCTAAGTGGTCAGCACAGAGCCAGATGCAGGACTTGAACTCTGAATGGCAAGATTATAACCTGAGCTGAAGTCAGATGCTTAAGTGACTAAGCCACCCAAGCACCCCATTTGGCTGTCTCTATCAGGGCATAGATAGAAATACCTAATGCTAGGAAATGATCTAACTGATATGACAAGAAGGGTTCCTGTGGAAAACTGCTAATGCTAATGTCCCATTCTCCCCTTTCCTAAGAAAACCTAGATTTATTCATGAAGACAATATGTGTAGTTAAAAATATTCAGCTCCTCAGACCACCTTTCAGCTAGGAGTGTATGAGGTTGGTAAAACTGCCAACTCTTTCTGCTTCCTTTCCTTGTTCTTCTTCTCATAAAACAGCTGGTATGCTGAGGTGCCTCAGCCATTTTTTAGTTTGATGGCAATCCAAGGACAAAGTCCTTCCACTAAGGAGGGCACGCCAGGAAAACAAAAATATCCACAGCATCTGGATCCATGATTAACAGCACCATGAATATACTTCACAACTGCAAACCTCCCACCTCCAGACTGCTTGTTGTGCAAAGAATAAACATTTTTAGTAAGTCACTGTATGCTGACCACTGTCCCCTGCAGCCAAAAGCACTCCTAACTGGCATGCCAATCTAACCTTAGAAAAGATGTGTGAAAAAGCCTTTGCCAGTTTTCATACCCAGATACTCTGGGTATGAAATTGCATATGATATTCATCTAGTTTAAAAGTTTCATCATTAATTACCAAGAAGAACCTAACTTACTGTTTCTACTTCATCGATAAATAATTTAAGTAGGTTTTAGTTAAACAGTACAGATATATTACTAAAGACAAATTATGACTTATCTCAGAGCCTTGGTAAGATTCCAAGGAAAGGGGAATAGCAGTTAATATTTGGCTGAGCTCTGCTGTTTTCTCTGTTTAGTATGCTTAGGGTATAGAATTTTTGAGCAGATCCTGGCACATGGTAAGTAAATATTGAATAATGATTACAATAGTGGCAATATATAAACTGTTTTAAACAGTTTCCAACAGTTACAAAAGAACATTTTATACTATAGATAAAAATAGACTGCATAAATTATAGATCCTGATGTTACATCTCCTAAAATGGGACATCACTCTGTCTTAGAGGGAAGTTTAAGTACAGTTGAGTTTACTATAAGTCTATACCCTTATTTTCATGAAATAAGATATTTTGTGAATATCATTTAAAAAGAGAGTTCTAAAGGGAAGGTATAGATGCAAGATGTTTTTGACCTAATGGCTGGTACTACATATAAGAAGAGAATTAACCATTTAGCAAATGGGTTTTGTGCCTTATGTCCTCTTAGAGCATAAACTCTAAGGACACCAATTTCCATCTTCTGTAACCTTAGATCCTAAAATATTTCCATTCACCAAGTATTTAAACTTTTCTTCTCTATCATTTTCTGGCCATAATTGTACCAGAGACGAAAAGGTAAGTCACGTGTCTTTCTGGAAGTGTTTATGATCTTGTATTTTTATACTAAAGCAAATAAAATCTAGTAATTGAAGTGGAGAAAGTTACTTTGTGGTTGAAATATATGAATAAAAACTGCTAGAAATCAAAAGGAACACAGAAAAGTGTATTACTGCTAGGATAATTTAAAACATCTCTTTCAGTCTTTGATAAAACAAGTAAGCAAAATAATCTAAGAAATAATAGAAATCTGAATAACAGATTGTTCAAATAGCTCTGCAGAGAGAAAAGTTTGTAGCACATAAAAAATACTTTTAAAATTGCTTATAGAAAATTTCAAACATTGATGCTATAATAGGACACAAAGAAAATATCAAGTAATTCTCCAAATAGAATGCAAACTGCCTTTTCTTTCTTTTTTGCAAACTATATTTGCTGATGACAGTGCAATTAATCTACACATAAAAAAGACATTAACAACCCAAAGCAACCACTTAGGAATGTTAAGAAAAAATTTCTTTCCTTAAAGTAATATTGGAGCCAAGAAGACTATAAAACCTTACTTGCTAATTATTTAGAAAATGATTATAAAAAGAGTATTAAACATCAAAACATGAGCTGTGGCTAATGTTTATAGAAACATTTATAATTACAGAAATTTCGTTAATCAAGAAGACAATGAAAATAAATTAGTTAAACATTTATTAGATAGCCTAAACTTATAGAATTTAAAAATATAATTCGCTCTTTAGTTAAATAAACTGTGGAATATTTTTACCCAACTTTGATTATCGGAAATCAATTAAGGCAAAGATTTCTACCAAGGATTTACAAATACTTTTTCAATATTCCTGTGATTTATAAGGCTTCCTTTAAGCCTTATATATGAGCTATGAGCAAATTGATATAAAACAAAAAAGGTAAAATAATTGCTTAATCAAATAAATTTCACTGTAGGACTACATTTAACTATATCCTTACCTGGTATAGCAAAAGAAAAACTCTGTGTAGGTATGTGTGTGCGTGTGGGAGTATAATTCACTCATCATTTAATATAAAGAGATAACTCTTCTTTTCTGTTTTTTAAATTTTTAATATTTATCTTCGAAGGAGAGAAAGAGCATGAGCAGGAGGGAGACAGAATTTGAAGCAGACTCCAGGCTCTGAGCTTTTAACACAGAGCCCGATGCAGGGCTGAAATTCACAAACTGTAAGATCGTGACCTGAGTTGAAGTCAGATGCTTAACCAACTGAGCCACCCAGGTGCCCCGAATAAACCTTATTTCCAAAGTGTGTTACTAACTAGATTCATTACATTTTGTGGTTTTTAACTTTAATTCCAGTATGGTTAGTGTACACTATTATAGGAGTTTCAGGTGTACAATATAATGAATCAACAATTCTATACATTACTCAGTGCTCATCATAATAAGTGTACTCTTAAACCCCCCTTTTGAATCCATCTCCCCTGCCCACCTTCCCTTTGGTGCCATCAGTAGTTCTCTATAGATTAAGAGTCTGTTTTTGGTTTCACCCTTTTTTTTTTTCTTTGCTCGTTTATTTTGTTTCTTAAATTCCATATATGAGTGAAGTTGTATGGCGTTGTCTTTCTCTAATTGACTTATTTCATTTAGCATTATACTCTCTAGATTCATCCATGTAGTTGCAAATGGCAAGATTACATTCTTTTTTTTTATAGCCATGTATATATATCACAATAAATATATTCCAACACACACACACACACACACACACACACACACACACACCACATCTTCCTTATCCACTCACCTTTTGATGGACACTTGGGCTGCTTCCATAATTAGACGATTGTAAATAATGCTGCAGTAAATATAGGGGTGCATATGTCTTTTCACATTAATGTTTTTGTATTTCATATTCTTTGGGTAAATGTCCAATAGTGGAATTACTGGATCATATAGCAATTATATGTGTAATTTTGAGGACTCTCCATACTGTTTTCCAGAGTGGCTGCACCATTTTGCATTCCCAACAGTGCAAGAGGATTCCTTTTGTTCCCACATTCTCGCTAATACTCGTTGTTTCTTGTGTTTTATATTTTAGCCATTCTGACAGGTATGAGATGATATCTCATTTTGGTTTGGTTTGGTTTGCATTCCCCCAATGATGAGTCATGGTGAGTATCTTTTCATGTTTCTGTTGGTCATCTGTCTGTCTGGGTTTGGAGATATATCTGTTCATATTTTCTGCTCATTTTTAATTGAATTCTTCATTTTTTTACTGTTGAGTTGTAGAAGTTCTTTATATATATTGGACACTAACACTAGTCCATTTTTAGATATGTCATTTGCAAATATTCTCTTCAATTCAGTAGGTTGTTTTTTAGTTTTGTTGATTGTTTCCTTTGTTGTGTAGAAATTTTTATTTTGATGTTGTCTAAATAGTTTATTTTTGCTTATATTTCTCCTACCTCAGGAAATATATCCAGAAAAATGTTGCTGTTGTGGCCAATGTCAGAAAAATTACTGCCTGTAATCTCTTCTAGGATTTTTACGGTTTCAAGTTTCCCATTTAGGTCCTTAATCCATTGTGAGCTTATTTTTGTGTATGTATAAGAAAGTGGTTCCTTTCCACTGTTTTGCATATAGCTGTCCAGTTTTTCCAACACCATTTTTGAAGAGACAATCTTTTTCCCCTTGCATATTCTTGCTTCTTTTGCTGAAGATTAATTGACCATGTAATTGTGGGTTTATTTCTGGGCTTTCTATTTTGTTTCATTGATTTATGTGTCTGTTTTTGTGCCAGTACCATACTGTCTTCAGCACTACGGGTTTGTAGTATATCTTGAAAATGGAATTGTGATACCTCCAGCTTTGTTCCTCTTTTTCAAGATTGCTTTGGCTATTCAGGGTCTGTTGAGGTTCCATACAAATTTTAGTATTACATATTCTAGTTCTGTGAAAAAAACTGTTGGTATTTGAAAGAGATTGCATTAAATCTGCAGATTGCCTTGGGTAGTATAGACATTTTCACAATATTTGTTCTTCCAATCCTAGAGCATGGAATATATTTCCATTTGTTCATATAATCTTAAATTTGTATCATCGATGTTTTCTAGTTTTCAGAATACAGGTGTTCCACTTCCTTGGTTAAGTTTATTCCTAGTCATTTTGGGGGGGGGGTCCAATTGTAAATGGGCTTGTTTTCTTAGTTTCTCTTTCTGCTACTTCATTATTTGTGTATAGAAATGCAATGGATTTCTGTATATTGATTTTGTAGCCTACAACTTTAGTGAATTCATGTATCAGTTCTAGCAGTTTTTTGGTGGAAATCTTTGGGTTCCTTATAAATAGTATGTCATCTGTAAATGGTGAAAGTTTTACTTCTTCCTTAAATTAAAGATGACTACCATCTATCATTTTCCTTTTACAAAAGAGCTTAATCAGACTATTTTTAAAGAAACATGTTTCTGGTATTCCCCAAATCCTATATGAAACATAGAATTTATTTATATCTCATAAAAACAGACTAAACCTAAGCAAGTATAAGAGAAATTCAAATGAAAAAAGTGAAGTAATAAGTTAGAAGACTGAAAAGGGAGGAAAAAAATTGATGTGGTAGTTTTGGGGAAGAGAGCAAAAGATAAAACACTAGGTATACTAACTAGAAAGCCAGAAGTATAACTATGAAAGAGCCACATATAAATAACCACAGATGAAAAGAAATTTTAAATGCTTGTCTGAGAATTATTTTTAATGATTTATGATTAAATAATTATTATCATTTGTTCATGATAAATTTTGAAATGTGGATGAAGTAATTGTTGCCTCAATTTATAATAAAATTGATCTAAGAATAGAGTTGACAAAATTAGCAAATAAAAAGAGGATTCAAAGTTAAATATGAATTTTAAATAATAAACAATTCTTATTAAAATTGTCTCATTCAATATTTAGGACACATTTATACCAAAACATTATTCATTGTTTATCCAAAATTCAAATTTAATTGGACAGTCTGTATTTTATTTGGCAACTTTACTTAAAAAGGCAAAAGTTCAATATGCCAAAACACATGAAAGACTTTGAAATGTGGGCAAATAGCTACCTTTGAAAATAGTGCTTAAAGGACTATTTCAAACCTTTCAAAAAATATTTATTTAATATTAAATGGTTTCTGATGATAATTATGTTTCCTTTTAAAAATCTCAATAAAAGGACGCCTGGGTGGCTCAGTCAGTTAAGCGTCTGACTTCGGCCCAGGTCATGATGTCACAGTCCATGAGTTCGAGCCCCATGTCATGCTCTGTGCTGACAGCTTAGAGCCTGGAGCCTGCTTCAGACTCTGTTTCTCCCTCTCTCCCTGCCCCTACACCACTCACAAGCATCTCTCTCTCTCTCTGAAAAATAAATAAACACTAAAAATTTTAATATATCAATAAAGGTGATATAACACCAATATTAAAATCTCACAAAGATAATACAGACTAGGTATAAATTACTTAATTCTGTATATATACACAATTTTAAAATAAAAATTCATAAATAAATTACAGTAGTATACTAAGCAAATGAATCACCATTAACATCTTTCCTTCATTTGCTAGTAGCAGAAATATGATTCAAACTAGAAATTATACAAATATAACAACTTCTGTCTATCTTCAATATCACTGTGTAGTTTTTCCTACACTATTCCAACAAATTTGAGTCTTTATATATCCATTCTTACCCTTTCTAATTCATTTTCCAAAATGATGACAGAGTGATACTGTATCTTGAAAGCACACATATTAATATTTCACACCTATTCCTAAAACAATCTATACTATCTGTAGAATGAATCCCAAACATTTTTTTAAGCATTTATTTATTTTTGAGAAAAAGAGAAAGAGACTGGGAGTAAGTGGGAGAAAGGCAGAAAGAAACAGAGACACAGAATCCCAAGCAGGCTGCAGACTCCAAGCTGTTAGCATGAAGCCTGACGCAAGGCTCAAACCCACAAACCTTGAGATCATGACCTGAACTGAAGTCGGATACTTAACTGACTGAGGCACCCACGTGCACCAAATCCCAAAACTCTTAACAAGGACTTACAAAGCTCTCTCAAAAATACATCTGAAAAACAAAATACCATATCTGAATATATCACATATTTTGTCTTTCTAAATGTAAACATGTAAGATATATGTTATAATTCATAACAAATAAAAACCTATGAATTCACTATTTAAATGAATAGAACATTACAATAATGTGTTTTTTTTCCTAGCTCGTTTCTCTGAGTTTTGTAATTATAATACTCCTGCTTTTGGGGATTTTTAAAAATATAAATTAATTCTTATTTTAAAGTTAATTCATTCATTTTAGAGAGAGAGAGAGAGAGAAACCATGAGAGCATGAGTGAGGGATGGGCAGAGGGAATCCCAAGTGGGCTCCATGCTGTCAGCATAAAGCACGATGCAGGGCTTAAACGCACAAACCAAGAGACCATGATCTGAACCTAAATCAAGAGTCTGATGCTTAACCAATTGAACCACCCAGGTACCTCAAAATAAAAATGAATTCATAAATAACTGATTTTGCTTGTTTTGAGATTTACGAAAGCACTATGTTACTGCATAATTTTCTAAAACTAACATTTTCTCTTAATTTTATTTTATTAATATCAATATTGTTGCATCTGCTTTGGACTGGGTTGACATTTGCAATCCTTGTGTGATGGATGGAGCAAGACTAAGGAAGTTGAACATGTAAGCAAGGGTGTGGGAACAATGATTTGGAATTTAAAAGAACATACTAATGGAATAGAGGGTTGATGAGCATGGAAGAGGAGACTTTATCAATGTCCTTATAGGTCCTGGTGCAGATCAAAAGATTGTTGGAGTTAAACAACTAGTAAAAGCAGCTAGAAAAATAGGAAGTGATATTGAGTCAATATATTTCAAATATTAATGAACATGAAAAGATAACAAGAGGAAAAATATGAACTTATAAAGAGATGCCAAAAAAGCTTGGTTTTTAATAGTTTGGATAATGTATCTTTCTAAAAAGATCATAAACAGGTATATTCCAAATCAATGCTTAGCACCATGTTCAAGGGTTATAGCCAGGAACAGGTCTACTAAAGTTAGAAATAATGTTTTCCTTATCATCATTATTTTTTAGCATTGTTTTAGAAGAACTATACAAAGCAATTGCATTTTAGCTCCTACCTCAGAATATTCCTGTACACTCCAAATTTCTGGCACCATTCTCAGTGATATTGACATTATTCTTATATCCAATGACCTTCTCTTTATTTAACTAGACCTTTGCATCATTGGAACTGAACTACCTCCAAAAATCTCAATTTCTTACACTGCGCCCTTTATACAGGTCCTTTGAGTCTTCTCAATCTCTTTTTTACGTATATTCCCTGCAACTGTAAAAAGGCAGACCAAGTTTGAAAACAACAGTACACTGAATAACTGGACTTAAATTTATTATATTATTCTAAATTATATTTTTTGTTCCTATTTTCATCATTTCTTTTACCCATCAATGAACACTTTTGACTGACTGGTCTGTTGTAACCAATAAGTCTTGCAAACTTAATAAATGTAAATATTAATATGCAAATGCTCTGAAAATAATTTCTCTAGGAATTACATTCGCTTAATTTAATGTAAGCTGAACAAGGACAACACAGTCTTAAGTATATGCACAACACTTGAGAACATTAGTTTTTATTAAGAACATAATAAGGTTTCTGTGAAAAATCACAATCAATCTTAGAGTTCAAATTTACGATATGATTGAAAACAAATTACTTTTATTTATTTTTCTCCCAGAAATGCTAAGCTGCCTATAGAATGACCAAAAGTCCAAAGAATACACTATAGTTTTATTGACATGGAAACATATTCCACATACATCCTTTCCTCTAAAAAATGTTATAAAATTCATTGGTTATATAAATATATATATTATATTAGATAGATAACATGGATATATTTTTATATATGCAACAAGAAAAATAGATGGCTAGGTCTAGAAGAATGTTCACCAAATGATATAAGTGAATATTTCAGAGTTAGCTTTTTGTTCTTTTTACCCCATATTGTGAATGTTAAGAGGCTAGTGTCTAAAATTTTATGTCACAATAAATACTTGTTAGGATAAATTAATAAATAAATGGCAGTCCTTGATTTTTGAAGCAATTTATTTATCAGTAAATGGGTAATTCTAACCACTGTCAAACTTCAATGATCATTAGTGGAAGTGATGAATTAGTAAAAAATTAAGTTTGTTTATACCTGATGTCCCCTGGTTATAAGTTGTCTCCAAATACAGCCACCATCAATTTCATTACTCTTCATACATGAGTCTATTTCCCTTTTCCTTGAATCAAGCTAGATTCTATTGCCTTACTAGTAAAATTCCATGAAAGTGATGTTTGGAGACTTCTGAGTCCATTTCTTTCTGTGCCTTTTGGAATGCTCACTCTTGGGACTTTCTCTTTCCGAACTGAGCTCTTACACTGTGAGAAGCCTATGCCATAAGAGGAACCCAGGTGTAGAAGCTCTAGTCTTGAGCTCCTAGCTGACAGACAGTATCACCTGCCAGTTCCATGAGTGAGCCATCTTGAATATTTAGCTTAGTCAAGACTTTAATGACTCCAGTTTTACCATGTGAGAAGCCCTCAGTGGGAACTGCCCAGCTGGACCCAGTTAACCATAGAACTTTGAGAAATAATGATAACATTTTATTTTAAGCCATTATGTTTTTGGGTGACTTTGTACACAATAATAGAATACCGGAAGACACACCATATTTTTATAAATTAAAAAATTAATATATTTTAAAGATTTTGAAATATACTTCTTGCTTGAGTATCTTTCTCAGAACTCTCAAATTTGTCTGTTAAAATCCATCTTTTTTATTTTAACTTAATTCCTCCTACACCTACATAAGATAGCATATTAGAGTCATTTTATGTCAGTGTAAGTTAGTTTGTAAGACCTTCAGTAATAATATTTTGCAAATTTTAATTAAATAGTCAGAAGAAGAGAGTGATATAAGCCAGACGGTGATTCTAGGAAGGTCCAGGCATATAGTTGCAGGAGACTGTGCTAACTTGTAGCTGAAAGAGAGGAATATAAAAGTATGTGTGCTTGTGTTGGGTAAGGAAAGGGCCCAAATTAAACTGTAAATAGGAGATCTTCTGCCTTCTCCCACCAATCAAGACATCCAAAGGGCCATTCATTCATCATTCATTTACTCATTCAACAAGTATTTAATTAAACACCTGCTCTGTTCAATGCATTAAGCTTGGCAATAGACATAGAGTAACAAACAAATAGACATCTAAAATGCCTGGAATGCATTCATGAGACATCCCAAAAGTTAGTTTTGGAGAGCTTATATCATTAGTAAGTTTCTGATGCACGCACCGATTGAAGAAGGCTGAGTGAGGTTATATTAAGGCATAGCCAGGACTATATACTTCAATAATATTATCAACAGTTTGTCGAGACAGATTGATACAAGCCCTTGGTGTTAGAGCTGGCCTTTTTTGTAACACTACTTCTGAGTACTTGACAGAAGTATAGGAAAACATTATCCTTCATTTGTTCTTCTTTAGAACTACAGGTTCCATATTTTTATGACCACCATTCATGATTATAGGATGATCCTCCTTGTTCTGGTTCAAGAACCATCTGAATCTTCCTGCACAGTCATGCATGATCTCCTTTCCTCACCTTCCCTGGTCCTATGTCTCTGACCTCTTCCTTCTTGAACTCCTATAAATCAAAATGTATTCAGCTTCACCTTTTTGTATGTAAAGACCATTACAAAGGTGCTATCAGAAATAAACTCCAGACCCTAGCAATATAAAATTTTCATTTTTATTCATTTCTAGACGGAATTTTCTTTCAAAGAGTGTGTGTGGAGGGGAGAGGGAGGTAAAGTGATTCAAACTGAATACTTCAGTTGTAATACTGTAGTTGAAAAAAATTCTGTTCCAGGGTCTTCAGTTTTTGAAAAACACAAAGTTAAATAATTTTAGAAGAGTAAAGCAACCTTATAAAACTCAGAAGGAACACGCTTTAATAAAGTACTTAAAAATATTACTCTTTTTCAAGTAAATATAGTTACTTTCTCCCTTTGCATACAACCATGGAAAATTCACGGAAGTTACGGTGGGAGAATTATCATAATTTAAACAATATAGTCAATAAAGCTAACCTATTGTCACTGAAAGCCACCCAGTCCATTTAAAGTAAGAAAATAAAACACTCAGAGCTTCTGGCTAGAGCAAAGATGAATAAAGAAATGGAGTTATGTTAAGTGGCTTAGGAAGAGACCAAATTTAACCTTAAAGATCGGAAACTATAAAATTATATAAACTAATTTTTGTCTGCCTGTTTTCAGAGAGGAAGAACAAGAGAAGAAAAACATTAGGCACTATTGTGGAATCATTTAGTGTAACTCTTCATTGCTGAAGACAGTAAGTCCTGATGCCAACACATTACAAAGAGAGTTTATTTGTGTATTTGTAATTAAGTTCAATATATTTCCAAAGAGTCACAAGAATCACAGACCAAATGCTAATCAATGGAGATTTTTATAGTATCAAAATAATTAAATCGTGGTATTTCAGGAAATAGAACCTGAGGCCTTAAGAGAAATGGTTGAACAGAAAGCAGCAGGCAACATTCTGGTGGATTCCAATCTTTAAGGACCATAGAGGATTTCCTCCTCCTCAGTGTTTCTCAGAAAAAATTATTTTTATCTGTAAAGAGACCCACAGAAAGCTGTGAAATTCTGAAAAAGCTAAGGTTCTATCTCCTGTGTGCTGGCTATCAGATGAGAGCAAAGAAAAGGAAACAAATAGAGCTTAGCAAAAGACAAACTGGGATTGAAAGATTTGTTGCTTTGGGAAAACTCAGAAGTACGTAATATTTTCTGGACATTCCTGGCTCACCTAGCATTACAAAAATGCCCAAGTATAGACTTTTGTTCCAACTCATTTACTGTCTCTCCCCCTCTGTTGTAATGAGTCAGCTCTACTTGTTTTTAAAAATACATTATATGGTATCAAGAGTATATTTCCACATTTTTGAAGGTAAAAATTATATTTCAAACAGATAAATGCTTATAATTATTGGGCATTTGGTTTATCTGTTAAGCTCCTAACACCTTTTGCAAATGTGTCTGTTCCGAATATTTAACCAACAGTTTTATTTAAAACAAAAAGACAAGATTTTAAATTGTTTTATTTCTTATTTTTGAGACAGAGAGAGAGAGGAAGCATGTGAACAGGGAAGGGGGAGAGAGAGGGGTAGAGGATCTGAAGCAGGCTCTGAGAGAGACAGCAGAGACCCCAATGCAGGGCTGGAACTCACGAACAATGAGGTCAGGACCTGGGCCACAGCTGGATGCTTAACCAACTGAAGCACCCAGATGCCCCTAAAGACAAGATTTTAAAACATATATACACTTTGGTTTACAGATACCTTTAGACATTACGGTAAAATGGGCTAAGATATATGAAACACAACTTAAAAAAATACAAAATTATAAAAATACCTCATGCTTCAAGAAAATAAGAAAAACATTAATTAGAAATCTCCAACTTCAGGTGATTTTATGACCAAGTGATTATAAACCATTAATACTGTATTGAATCCAGGCTTCCAACATGTAAGAAATACATGTATTTTTAAAAAAGAGCAAAACTTTTAACATTAGCAATTAATAGAGATTGAATCAAGATGAATAAATGTTCCTCATCTTTAAAAATTAGGAAACAAGAGTCACAGAAGCTGCTAATCTGTTCTGTTCTAGTGACATGCCTTTACTAATCCCATTCTCTGATACTAATTTATTCCCCTACTTGTCATCCTGCTGTAATCTGAACCGTGTCCATTTCTACCGTTTGCATAACACTCTCTTACTCTTCCCTGTTCAGCTCTAGCATCACCTCCTGAGCAAGCCTCACCTATCCCCCAGCTCTTGACCCCTGTCTCACTGAGGTCTGGATAAAGTGACCTTGTAGAGCTCATTTTCATACTACTTAGTTTACTGCATTATGCTGTTGGCATGTCTCTAGGTGAGAAGTGATCTTATTCACCTTCCTCACTGAGTACTGTGCCTGACATTTACTAGGCCCTTAACTATCAGTTCTACTAAACTAAATGGAATTTAAGTTCTTTCCATTCAGGTAGTGATCTCTGAAACTCTATTATCTTGCAGAGGCGGGGGAGTTGAGAAGAATTGTACAAATATTATGAAACAAACTGTGTAGTTGTAAGGATGATGATGATAACAAATAACTTCAAAGCAGTTAAGATTAGTATACAGTTCTAGTGTGAATGATCAGCCCCTGTGTTCTAAGACATAGTGAAACTCTTAGTCAAGAACCCTCAAGCAAATCATTCTGTCCCAGGTCTGGTCCAGATCTGCTTCTGCTATTTTTATCTTTTTTTTTTTTTTTTCCTAACCACCCCACTAACCCTGTTCTGTTCCCAAACTGGTTCATGTCAGGCTAATTACTTCCTTTTATAAGAGCTTCTATACAAATTTCAGAGAATTCTCAGTCTCTTCTATAATTGATCCAAGCTGATTTTACTCTGGAAACCATCTCAGCTGCAATCCTGCAACCCTAACATAGATATGTAGATCGGCAAATTCTCCATAGATGCTATTCTTCTCCGATTCCACTGTGGCCAAATATTCTTGACCAGCTGCCTGAGAATGCACAGAGACAGCTACTTTTGTAAGTGCGGTAGATCACTCTGGTATTTGAGAGAAAAAAATAACTCACAAGCTAAATAAAACTCTTTTCCCAATTTCAGAAAGAAAAATAATTCTGTTGTGCGTGGCATTTTAACATCAAAATGCCTCATGTTTATTAATGCTTCATGGACATTTATGTACTAACTAAACACGTACTGCAATTTCCGATACCTATATGGTGTACAAAACTCATTTACAATGAATCATACAGTCTCCATCTATTTAGATATAAAATGTATTCAATATTAATTACATTTTAATATGATAATTTTAAGTAAATTGTAGCTATCAGCTAAATAAGAGCCAGCTTATATCATGCTTGGGTCTTCTGCAATCTTTTCAAAACACAAAGGCTTGAAAACCTTTTTTTTAATACAGACAGTAGTAGGAGCACTTAAAATCGCAATTACTGTCCACTTCAATCACAACTATTCATGTGGATATTCACAAGATATTGCTTTCAATGCACTTAAAGCTACAGTGAAAAGAAAAGTACATTCGTGTCATATTCTAAAAGGCTAAGAGAAATACAAAATATATGCACTAGAATGTCCCTAAACAAACAGTGAAAGAAAATCTATAGGCAAACTAAAGGAGGAGAAAATTAGAACTTTAGAGGTAAGAATTATATATTTTAAAAGTACACAGTAAAATAAGAAACAAAAATCTTTATGAATTGAGATAAAGCTATTCACCAAGTACATGTGCTTTTAAAATACACTCACTGGGGCGCCTGGGTGGCTCAGTCGGTCGAGAGTCCGGCTTCGGCTCAGGTCATGATCTCGCGGTTCGTGGGTTCCAGCTCCGCGTCTGGCTCTGTGCTGACAGCTCAGAGCCTGGAGCCTGCTTCAGATTCTGTGTCTCCCTATCTCTCTGACCCTCCCCTGCTCATGCTGTCTCTCTCTTTCTCTCAAAAATTAAAAAATAAATAAATAAAAACATTAAAATGAACTCAAATCACTAATCCAATAAAAAAATCTATTCGATTAAATTCTCAAGCAAATCCATATTTAAGAACAGAGAATATTAGTCTGTAATAATATTGAGGAAATAACACTATCCATAATAATAGAAACCTAGTTTTTATAAAAGTTGATTTACAGTTTTTCCAATTATAAATATAATAGATGCTTATTGTGTGAAATTTGAAGATGAAAAAAGCCATTAAATAAAAGCACTCATAATTATATTTCTCAAAGAGAATTACATTTTTAAAATTGTTCTTTACATGTCTTACTATCTGAAATACTAGAAATTTTTAAATTGTGGGGGTTTTTACCATTTGTTACTATTATTTAAGTATATTCCGTGTCATTGATTTATTTGAGATAAACTGAGAACCAATAAAAGAGGCTTAAGCAAATAAAGGTAAATTTGGTGTTATATGAATAAAAAGGTTACTGAAAAGGCCAGGAGTAAGCTTGTTTGGGCTTATGTGCTCAAATGAATTAATCGAAAATCCATCTTTATCCACCTCTCGGCAGTGATTTTCCCTGTGTTGGTTTCATTCTCAGTTCTCCCCACGAGAGGATGAGGGGAGGGGTGAATCCTCCAAAGCTTTTCATTTATTTTTCACTTAGCAACTCCAGTGGAAAGTTTCTGCCTCTTCAGCAATACTCTCACAGAGGGTTCTTACTGGGGTCCTTTATCCGAGGAGGGGGGAGAGTGGAATGTAGCATTGATTACTCAGCCCCTAATTGCCTGGGAAATTTGGGAGTTATTGGTATAGAGCTGACTCTAACTAAACCCTTGGGGCTACCTGAGATTACTACCTAGAAAGTAAGTATAGACATTGAGGAGGGAAATCTAAAGAATGAACCCGAGGTCACACAACCAGACTTGTAAGTACAGATGGTCCTCAACTTAAGATGGTCCTACTTAGAATTCTGTAACTTTATGAGGGTGTAAACTAGTTTAGTACTCATTTGATAGAAACGACATGCAGAGTCCTGAATTGGGATCTTTCCCGGGGCTAGCAATGTCCCTGGACGATGATCCTCTGCGATGCGGCGCGGGGGCAGAGAGCCAGGGCTCCCAGTAAGCAGATCACGAGGGTGAGTACTCATCCCACATTCCGGGTTTTATCTTCAGCATAGTAGTCAATAAATTATGTGAGATATTCAACACTTTATTATAAAATAGGCTTTGTGTTAGATGATTTTACCCAACTGTAGGCTAATATTACATGTTTTGAGCACATTTAAGGTAGGCCAGGCTAAGCTACGACATGCAGTAGATTAGGTGTATTACATGCATTTTCAACTTGATATTTCAACTTATAATGGATTTATCGGGATGTAACCTGATGGTAAGAAGAGAAAGACTTGTAGATAAACATTTGGTATAGGATAATAACCATGGGTTCTTGTCGATAAATCCCACAGTCTCAGGGAATAATCAGAAGGTCCTGAATTAAAACATGTATTCTAACATATGCAGAGGTTAAGTCCAAGATATTACATTTTTAAAAATGAAGAAATTATTTCAATTAGTTGATAATACATCACTGGAAAATCAATATCACAGAATCCAATTAAATACTATAATTTAAATAGTACTAAATATGTTAAACAAAAGCCTAGATTAAATTCTAAAGAAAAAAATTCACTACTCTGTAGTTAATGACTATAAATTCCTTCCTAGTCAAACAATAGCATAAGCCAGCTTGCTCATCTTCAAAATCAAGTTCAATAATATATGGAGAGCCATGATAAAAGACAAATTGTCATCCAAGATTAACATATTTTTGCACTTGACATAAAACCGCCACTTCTGAAGACATTCAATGTCTTTTGAAAAATTTATCAACAACATCAAACTCCACAAGACCAGAATTTTTAAAAGTAATTTATACCCCACAACAATTTGCAAAGAACTTGGGATGAGAGAAAATAAATATGGAAAACTTTACTACTAAGTTTCAGCTCATGTTATAGTGAATAATCTGCAATATTTTCTTTGGGAAAAATGCTATTTTTAAATAAAATAAAGTAACCTACATTAAAATTTTTATACAGTGTATATAAGTAACCTTATTACTAGCTTTAGAACATCATATTATTTCTAGAGGAAAACTTACATTATATTAAAGAATCCATATTTCCATTTTTGTTAGATTTCTCTGTCGAAATAAAAACCAATTTATGTAAGTTTACAGAGTACTGACCTGCAAGATTATATAGTCTCAATTTATAAGACATAATTAAAATTTTGCTGTGACAGAAAATATGGCCTGTAACATTCAAAGCAAACTTGTTAATATCACCTAAGAACAGACCAGAAGATAATTTTCACATTTTTAAAATACTTCTGTTTTGCAGAACTTTTCCAAATAACATCCCTTTATAATTTTTTAAAGTATTCATAATCTTAATGAAGTACTAGAAAAATATTTCACCTAATATGGAAAAGGGTAAATCTTTGAAAAGAAGTGTAATAAGTCTGCGGTAGAAGACCAGGATTGCACATTTATGTAAGCAAACCTAGGTGATTCTGGTGAGGCTGTCTATAGACAACAATTCGAGAAACACTGATGACGGAGAATAATTACATTATACTGTAGGAGGGGAGATCTTTCTGAGTCTAACAGCAAAGCAAAATCTAGGAAGAAGTGATGGATATATTTGATAAAAACTTAAAACTAAAATACCTGCCCTCTGGTAACT
Source organism: Suricata suricatta (assembly GCF_006229205.1). Taxonomy (NCBI): domain Eukaryota; kingdom Metazoa; phylum Chordata; class Mammalia; order Carnivora; family Herpestidae; genus Suricata; species Suricata suricatta. The sequence continues at coordinate 158,483,855 of NC_043700.1, read as the reverse complement.
ATCAGTTTGTTCTCTGTAGTTAAGAGTCTGTTTCTTAGTCTCTCTCTCTCTCTCTCTTTATGCGTTGCTCATTTGTGAAAAATCATGGTACTTGGGAAAGCTACTTTTATTATTTATTTATTTATTTCTAATTTTTTAATGTTTGTTTCTGAGAGAGAGAGTTGTGGAGGGGCAGAGAGAGAAGAGGATAGAGGATCCCAAGCGGGATCTATGCTGATAGCAGACAACTTCATGCAGGGCTAGAACTCAAGAACCATAGAACATGACCTGAGCTGAAGTCAGACCATTAACCGCCTGAGCCACCCAAGCATCCCAGAAAGCTATTTTTAAACCAAAAGGCTAGGTTTACTCTGATGTATTAAACTATTTTAAAATCAATAAAAAAATAAGCATCCTAATAGAAAAGCCATATAAAATTCTGTATTTCAAGAATTTTATCCATTAAATTCTAAGAAAATTAAGCAATTAACCCTAAGATTTATAGCTGTTGAAAAGAATAAGATGAAACCATGAGGATTGGTTAGCGCCAGTCAGGGTTTAGAGTTAGGGTTATAAAGGGTCACAGTGAGCCAGAGTTTTGAGGAAGCAATTAGAACATAGAGTAGTGGAAAGAATATACAAGTCAATACAAAGAACAATCACTGCTGTCAAGCTCCTGACAATTCACAAACTTCAGCTGCTGAAGTTATTAGTGCTGCCTTGGATCAAGTTCCATTTGCTTGATGGCCAGCTGAACTATGGTTTCCATTCTTGGAATCTTGTTCCATCTCTAATTGTCCTAAATGTTTCCTTACCATAAATCTCTCATTATTGAGACGACTTGAGTGAGTCTCTCTTTCCTTCAGCTCAAAGATCCTTCAACTAAAGAACAATTGCAGAATTCTATCTACCTTAATCTCAGTGAATCAACTATATAGTATATACATGTATATACTAAATGTATAAATGTGTATACATTTGGCCTAGAAAGTCAGAAGAGACTCCCTCATTTTTACCTAGGGATAAGTAGGGGCAAAGTCATCAGATAATGTTATATTTCATACAACCAGCTAAATAATTCATATAGCGTTATATTTCACACAACAAACTAAATAATTCCATTCTTTATTTATAGGCAAAAATCACTACATACGTTGTACACCTTTTGTGGGGAAGAACTATGTCTTTTTTATGCACTCAAACACATACATAGTACTATGTATTGGGTAGAATATATACATGGATTTATTGTGATCTCTCCATATTTTGTCTTATCATCTCAGGAGTCGGAAACACAATTATAAATTGAGACATAAGATTTGCATATTTACCTTTTCTCTTAAATTAATGGTACCATTATTTAAAATCAGTACTCTCATTTTTAAAGCATGTTTTTAATGACATAATCAAAAAGTTACTGAGTCCTATCTAGTATATCAGTGGCATTATGCTTGATAAATAACACTTCAAAAATTTTCTAGAATGCAGACTTTTGTAAACAAGTTTATTATAAATATATTTATATATGTACAATTGGTCATTCATTTCACATTATGCAGCTTTTGTATCATGATGCTTTATAACAGTTTAATACTCAGTATTTGACTTTGGAGATGATGGGAGATAGAGGATAGATAGATAATAGATAGATGATAGATGATAGATGATAGATAGATGATAGGTGATAGATAGGTAGATAGGCAAAGATACATACACACACAGTTTGTCTACTTGGTATCTAAACAGTTGAGTTCTTATCCATGAATTAAATCAGATGCCACTTGAAAGAATCTATTTGGAGGAAGTTTTCCCCTAACAAAAACAAAGAAACTGAAAATTAGTCATGCACAAGCTGAAACCTCACACAAAAAGAGATCAGCATTTCAGTGCCTGTCAAGTGAATGCTTCTTTTAGAATCACTGTATAAGGAAGTTTATAACATATGTTTCTCAAGTTAAATGCTCAGTGTAATTTTGTCTACATTAAAATCACTTGGTTGTTGATGTTTACTGTTGAGGTTTATAGGGTGGAATTGATCCAGGTTATCTTTTTCTGAAAATAAGAATGGTTTTGTCAAGGTCCACCATTAATTCACAGAAACACAATCTTTTAGCAAGGAGAACAAAATCCTATTAAAACTAACACTAGATTATAGAATGAAATACAACTGAATATTGTCTCCACTCTGGAATTTGAGCAGAATTTGTACTTCCAACTTTGGGGTATATTGAAGAGCTTAATATCAACTGACCAATTTTCTAAAATGTGTATGCTAAGGCCTCTCAGTCAATCTTAAAACAGAATAGAAAGTGCTGAACAGAATGAAACTGTTTAAGGGTTTATAGTTATAAGGTCCAAATATATGCTGAGATTAGGATTTGCTACTATCTCTGCTTCATCTACAATTAACGCTTTGATGAATATGTGGGTTAGTGCTGTACTTTGTACCAGAATCATCTTCTATCTGTAGCCTGTAGAAGATAGGAGAGTCCTTTGGCAGAGGGGCAGTATTGGCACTGATCCCAAATTTGGAAGGAGATGGCTCTCTGCATCATTCTCAATGAAACACCATGCATGACCAAGCCAAATCCTACATTTATTATTATACCCCCACTGAAAAGTAACTCACAAATAAACGGTGCAGCTTCTCATATAAGTACTACTCATAATTCAGATACAGAGATACCTTGCCAACAAGGTCATCAGGAAACAGGAAATGCACTCTGAAAGGCGTCCTGATCGATGCAAACGTTTCAGCTCTCACTCAGGCTTCAGAAGCTTCCATCAACATTCAGTTTGCAAACTCAGGGAGAGAGGTAGAGACTCTGCATGAAAGAAAACCACCTTTATACAGTACTTTATTCAGAAAATGTTATAGCCTAAAAAAATCAGAGACAATATGATTACCTGCATGGCTGTGGGACCCAGGCATTGTTTTCAGAGAAAAGAAGATGGCTTAGGATATTATAGTATTTAAAATAGTGTTTATAGATTGTAATAAATGCAAATGGAGACTAAGAGGTTGATTTTTGAAAAAGCATTTTCTATAAATTTTAAAGTTTTTGTCAAAAATAAACTATCATGAAAGTGGTATTATTGCGAACTGTAATGTAGATTCAACACATATTTATTTAATGCTTTTTTAAAGTTTTTATTTAAATTCCAGTTAGTTAATATACAGAGTAATATTAGTTTCAGGTGTACAAGATAATAATTCAACACTTCCTTTCATCACCCAGTGCTCACTGAACAAGAAGAAACAGAGTAACATATTTTACTAAGGAACTTCTGCAATAGGGGAAAAGAGACCTCAGTATAGAATGGGGCTCAGTTCCAATCACAGAAGGAACAAATAGGGATTTATAGCCAGGAATCAGGATGGTTGTCAGTGGTTGGAAAAGTAGTAAGAGAAAAGTCAGGGGTAAAGAAGGATTCTGGATAAGCAGCCTGATGGGTTTCTTGCTAACGGTGAGCCAGGGTGATCATATATTACCTGAGGAGTCGAGGGGAGTGGGAAATATGATGAGATATTCAAGGTGATCAGGTTTGGAGGTGTGAGTTATGGCTAAACTGACTTAGCAGGATTTCTGCTAAAACTTGGCTATGCAAAGAGGAACAGAGAAGCCCAAAGGCCAGGACCTAGCTGAAAAGATGGTTCAGAGGATCTTGTCTAAAGTTTGGTCAGGAAGATCATTAGTCAATGTACACTTGATACAGTATAATAAACAATAGCAGTAAGAGATAAGAAGAAAATTAAGTAGTGATTGCTATCCTAAAGCATCTTATACTCAAGTAGGGGAGATATGACACTTGCTTAAATAGAAACATTAGATATGAATGAAAACTAAGACTACCATTAAAATCATATTGTCATTAATGGGCCAAATCACAAAGGTCCTAAAACCCTACTGGGCTGAATGGTCAGACTTTAGTCTGACCTTTCAAGGATTCCTTTTCCATCATCTGTGGTGAGTCTCTAGTGGAGGTGGTCCCTTCCTCTGTTCTTTGTGAGTTCTTACGGAAACCAAGTTTCAGCCTTAAGCTTGATGGCCTCCCAGTGTTTTGAGAGCACATGATCTTCCTCAGGCACGACCACTGTCACCACCTGACTTGGGTGAAATGTGAAGGTTCTACCCATATATTTCCATAGCAGAGCTCAGTCTGGCTTTTCATGAGTCTTTAAGGAAAGTAATACTAATACTAGATGCAATATTCTCAAACCTACTCACAGTTCACACAGCACTTCCAGGCTTGGCTGAGGGGTGATTCCTTGTGGAAGAGGCCAGTGTAATCTTACCCCGTGAACGCCTGCTTGTACTAGACCTTTTCATAAAATGTCGGATCCTACCTCCCACATTCATCCTTCCCACTGGAAGGTCTGTCTTCCAAGTTCTCATTTCTTCTTCTATCTTACACTTCTTTTTTGGAAAACTTACAGAGGATCTATAGAAAATACCACCCCTAGAATCATAAGTAATGTGTCCTTCCTCTTTATTCACAACTGGATAATCATTTCAAAACACAGTGGGTTCAATATCCTCTGTTATTCGCCGTGTATAAAATATCAGCAGTTAATCCAGGTTGAGCGACCACAAACTCAATTTCCTTTATTACATGTATATTTTATCCAACTTTTTAAATTAAAATCTTCAAACCTTACAAAAAAGTTGCCAGAAAATAGCATGATGATCAATATACCCTGTATCTAGATTTACCTGTTAGCATTTTGCCACTTTTTAAAATCTCTTTATATTTTTTTCTTTAGCCATTTGAAAATTGATTGCAGGCAGTAAACAACACTTCATCTCTAAACATTTGAGGATATACCTCCTAAGAACAAAGGCATTTCCTGACATAATCACAATGCATTTAATGCATTTGGGAAATTTGGTATTCAATGTTGCCAATTGTCTCAAGAGTGTTCTTCATGGATTTTAAAAATGTGATTGGTGATTCCACATTGCATTTACCAGTCATGTCTCATTTGTCTCCATTAATCTAAGACAGATCCTCATCGTTTTTGTGTGTATGTGTGTCCTTCTGGATGGATATTGGCATTTGAGAATATTCCAGGCAAGTTGTCTTGTCACACAATTTTTTCATATACCCTCCTTCAGAATGAGGTGAAGTTCAGGCTCACATGGTCCTCCAGTACTTCTCTGCATCTCAACTTATATCTTTACACAATGGTTATCACACACACACACACACACACACACACACGCATCTACATTAGAACATGCAAAACTTTACATGCAAGTGCATCCAACACCCACGCAGGGAAAAAATAAGGAGAAAATCTTCCCACTTCCAAATTAAGCCAAAACAAGCAAACAAACAAATCTGTGTAGGCACAGCATTGACTCATCCAAAATAACAATTTACATTACAGAAAGAATTTTCAGTTTAAAAGAGCTACATACAAATGACTTGTTTCTTTAGTTTATCCCAAGAATAAAGGTGGCTACTGCCTCTATATTCAGGTAAATATAGTGAAAAATATTTGTGACTTTTATTTTCTCTTAGTTTTTACTAAATAAAATTTATGTAAACTTTTTCTTAGTTTGTTCCAAATTTCATAAATCTTTGGTCAAATTTCAGCCAAGTACTCCATTATGAAGGTTTAATATAGGGTCTAATAAATAATCCAGAGGAAAGAGAGACTAAAAAAAATGGGATGGAAAGATAGTGCAGGGCTAGATTTAAGGGTCCAAGAAACAGAAGATCCATTCAAGTGATAAACAAGAGGTTTTATTAGTTCATAGAACAAGCAACTCGGAGGAAGAGAAACTCCAGGGTTATTATTTCCCTTTTTAGTTTTTAATGTTTATGTATTTATTTTGAGAGAGTAAGAGTGGGGGAGGGGCAGAGAAAGAGGAGAGAGAGAATCCCAAGGGGGTTTCAGACTGTCAGTGCAATGGCCTATACAGGGCTCAAACTTACAAACTGTGAGATCATGACCTGAGCTGAAATCAAGGTTGGATGCTTAACTGACTGAGCCATTCAGGTGACCCTCCAAGGTTATTACCTTAGCAGCAACAATCCGGTTTTTGCCATCTTCCCACTCAGTCATAATCAGCTAGTCAGCTTGCCTCATTGTTGTAATAAAACTGTCTCCTGGCATCAAATACCCCTATGCCACTGAAGGGAGGTGGAAACAGTGACTATGTTTTCTTTGTCTTTGCGTTTAAGAACTTAGAAACTCTTTTCAGAAGCTCAAAGACATCCCTTCATATCTCATTGGCCAATAAGGGGTGATGTGCCCAAACCAAAATCCATCATTGGCAAAAAGTTATGGGATTTGATCATTGGCTTGACCCATGAAGATATACTAAAGTACATGGGGAAAGGTGAAATTTAGGCTCTTTACTCAGAAAGAAAATTGGTAATAAGTGTTGGGTGAGCAAGTATCAGTCTTACCTATATCCTCTCTTTAAAAAATTAGTGTTCTAGATCCATACATTTCTAAAAATATGATTACTGACATTTGTTGGTCTATTTCACAATCTAGTCTTTGAAGACATGGAGATTTACAAAGGAATTCAATATCTTTCCAGTTGGATCCAATTTTTGACCACCAACTAGTCGGAAAGAAACTTAGACCCCTTGGTATAAAGCTGAGGAGATGCAACATGAAAACAAGCAGAATAATCATAAACCAGTCTCTTACAAATACCTGGCACATCATGCCTGTCCTGCTAATTTTAAATCCCAGTGTCAAAGAGAGATACTAGAGCAAGGTGTTTAGATGTAAAAACTCTTAGAAGTCACCTTTCTATTGTACAATGGTGTCCTGGCACTGGCCCCCTCAGGCTTGTGAGAATGGATGGATATGGGGGAAGTGCTGTATAATGATGTGCTACCGTGAGTCTTTTCCCAGCTCAGTGGTATCACCTTGTAGCTTGAACTCAACCATGGTGAGTGCATTAACACCACAGACATTTACAAATGCTACAGATCAATGATTCCCTCTTTTAGCAGAGACCTGATTGCTAAGCACTTATCAGCACACCAGTTCATTTTCAGCAACTATTTTTTTTAGCTGGATAACCTTGGGTAATTTATCCACATATTCCCTTATTTTCTTCATATGTTGGATCTAAAATTGGAGCTAAAAACATTTATCCACCTATTAGGTATATCATAAATAGTCAATAAATACACATTATATTATTACCACAATTATGGAAGAGACTTTTTGGAGGTTATAGTGCAATGTAAATAAACAGCATATACAGCAGATCCAAGACTTGCAAATCCTATCCCTTCAAACAGAATATAGATACAAATATATTTGACAAGAGAATTAACAGTTAATGCACTTTGCTTGTAGTTTCTGTGTTCCTTAAAATTATTCAGATACCATGGAGACTGTTTTTCTAGAAATCTAGAATTGGTAACATTGTCCAATTATGAGACATCAATTTGGGGTGAGAAATTTTTAACATTATTAATGGGGTCGTTTTAAAACACTTGAAATGGATGTAGGAAAACTAGGTTCTTAAATGTCCCTAACATTAGGTAGCATCTTGTTTGTCTGTTCAGTCCCTGTTGGCACTCTTCATCTCTCTGTGTTTTGGTTTTGACATCTTGTCACATGCAAAGTTTGAACTTACCCAGTGGTTATGAGTGCCCCAGGCACTGCCAGCACATAGAACTTCAGTCTCTCCTCTGACATCAATGACATTTAATCCTTAGAACTGGAACTCAGGTCTACCAGACCCCAAATCCATTTGTTTCTTCCATAACTAGTCATCATGTCTTGTCAGTCTCATTTCACAATGATATCTCAGAAATATTCATGACGGGGGCGCCTGGGTGGCTCAGTCATTAAGCATTTGACTCTTGACTTCTGCTCAGGTCATGGTCTCACTGTTTGTGAATTTGAACCTCGTATCGAGCGGCTCTGTGCTGGCAGTGCTGAGCCTGCTTGGGATTCTGTCTTCTTCTCTCTCTGCCCCTCCCCCCACTTGCTCTCTATTTCTCTCTCAAAATAAGTAAAAATAAACTTAAAAAAAAGAAATATTCATAATGGATCCATAGGACCCAGTCACACTGTTCATCTACTGATTGTCCAAGCTCTTTTCTGCCTCCTGAGTTTTGTGTCTAGGGTTTCCTCTGTCTGGAAATGTTTGTCCCCTTGCCTTGCATATGGCCATCTCCTCCCATCTTTCAAATTTGTGTTAGTCTTCTCAGACTGCCATAACAAAAGACTTAGACAACAGAAATTAATTTACTCACATTTCTGGAGGCTATAAATCCAAGATTAAGGTAACAGCAAAGTTAGTTTTTGATGAGACCACTCTCTACATCTTGAAGATGGCTTCTTTTTTACTGTGTCACCACATGGCCTTTTCTCTGTGGACACACAGAGAATGTTGTCTCTTCCTCTTTTTATAAGACAGAAGTCTTATGGGATTAGGGCCCCACATTTATGACCTCATTTAACTTTAATTACCTCCTTAAATGCACTATCTCCAAATATAGGCACATTAGGAGTTCAACATATGAATGGGGGTGGGGGTGGGAATGGGGCACTGTATAGACCTTAACAAGGTCGTTGGTTAAGGCTCACTTGATCCACAAGCACTGTCCTGATTTTGCCTCTCTAAATTTAATCTTTTATGTTTCTCTCCTACCGTACTTGTTCATTTTCCTGTGTATGTGTATACATGTATATTTAAGAGCCAGGGCCACAATATTCACAACTCTATGTTCAGCAATAACCATAGGGCCTGACATATAGTGGGCAGTCAACACATACTGTGGTTTGCTCACTCATCTATTTATGGCCTAACATCTTTTAAATCAAGGTGTAAAAGAAAAAAGATTCCTAATATTTATTGAACTTCTCTATTCTGGCAGTGTTACAGGTGTTTTACAAGCATTATCTCATTTATTCTTCACAGCATAATAAGTTGTTGCCATTTTATTTTCCAGTGGTAATATAATTCTTATCGGCAATTATTATCCTCAAGAGTGGAATTACTGGCTCAAAACATATGGATATTTTTAGGCTCTTTCTTGGGAAATGTTGTTAAACTGAGTTCCAGAAAAATCTGTAATAATGTAGACTACTGCAGTTGAGTTTCCACATTACCACACCCTCATAAGTATTAACATTTGTTTTTATCTTTGCTAATTTTACGAGTGAATAAAACACAGAATTACAATTTTAGTTTATTTATTTGGTTACCAATGAATCTGAAAGCAAGGTCCTTGGCTATCTACTCTACACGTGTCTTGTCTTACATGCCTACATATGCCTCTGCTTCTTCATAGGAAGCTTCCAGGAAGGCACTAAGAATTAGAAAGTTTTTAACACTGTGTTACAGAAAGATTTTAATTGCAATAGGAACATAAAACTTCTCAAGGAACTCATTTTTTAGTTGACAATTTCTCTTCATAGAATTCTTCAGTGACTCCTTTATTCCCTTCAATATTAGCATAAAGTCCTTACAGTGGATACAATCATTGTACTTGCTGACCACCACCTGATTTCCAAGGTCATCTCCCCACCCTCCTTCACACTTTATGATCAAACAACACATGGCTTCTTCTAGTTTCCTATACCCTCAGTGCTTCTCTTTTCCTTTTCTTGGCTAAAGATCTCCCCTCTCCTCTGGCAATGGTATCTTTTCCTGTTTTTCTCCTTCCTATTTTCCTCAGCCTCATATCCTCTGACAAACCCCTATTTCTGTTTAGCATTATTCAACAAATTTTTACAATATGATTTCTTCTGGCCCAAGTTATCACCTCCTGGGTGAATACATAACTACTGACTACATTGAGTGACCTTACTCTATTTCTCTGTAGCACCCTGTGTTTACTTGTGAACTGTAATCATCCATCCATTTGTGTCTTAGAGTCAAGACAATGAACTTCTTGAGAGTGTAGACCGTCTCCATCTTATATTCTTAAGAACTAACACAGTGCCAGGATAATAACACAGTACCAGATGCTTAATAAATATGATTAAATGAGTAAGTTAATAAATGACTAGGAAAGGGAACTATTAACCCTGAGCAGGAAATGTAACATTTCTTCTTGGAAAGTGGGAAGGAAAGAAGAAATACTAGTTACATGTATCAGTAAGAATTCTGTCAGAACAAAAAAAGGAATCCCAGGTATTTGACATTGGATGGGATTTAAAACAGAGTGTTAGGACCAGGAGAGCAAAGATTAGGGGGTCCAGTGATCGGGTGTGATGTGATCAATTAGGGCAACAAGTTAAACTGAAAAATTAGTCACACTTTTATTCATTTGCTACCACAAGTGCAAGCCAGGGACAAAAGGAGACCTTGTCTTCCTAGTGTTCTATTTTTCCCCAAGGACTAACACTGGGCAGAAGGTAGATGGATGTGGTAAGCATGTCAGGGATCATATCACTACTGAAGTGTCCTGAACAAAAACCTCTACCTTTTTGTGGACCCATTAGCTGGCAAGCAGGACTTAGGGAAGGGCTAGCAGTGAAAAGGTCTGGAACATGCAGAGGCCCCCGCTCCCCTGAGATCTCTCGATAATAGCATCTGCAATATGTATATGAACATGGCTGGCCCAAAGGAGCCTGACTCCTTGACGGTCATTCCCTCCAATGAACTTCAATGTCCTGGCTATGCAACAAGTCTGGTGTGATGAGGGCAGCATCCCCATCAGCAACCTGTTCGGCAAAGCCTTGTAACTCCCTGTGGTCCAGCCTGAATAATCACAGAGGTTTTGGTCTGGAGGGGGACACCTAACAGGAAAGCCTCTAGAATTCAAAAGTTTGATTTATATGGGAATTGTGGGAAAATGCCAGTGAAAATCTTTACTGCCCATAGCATCACATTGGATGACCAATGAAAGAATACCCCGAAGGTGGGAGAACCACATGTAGATCATTCTCAACTTATAATGGGGTTATGTCCAGAAAAGCCCTTTATAAAATGAAAATATTCGAAGTGAAAATGCATTTAATATACTTAACCCATCTGACATCTTAGCTCAGTCTAGCCTACCTTACATGTACTTGGAACACTTGTGTTAGCCTACAGTTGGGTAAAATCATGTAATACAGAGCCTATTTTATTTTGGTGTTGAATATCTCATGTAATTTATTGAACATTTTACTGAAAGTGAAAACCAGAATAGTTATATGGGTACAGAAGGTTATAAGTATATATAGTTGCTTACCCTCATGATCCCAGGTGGAATGGGAGCAGCATCTTGCTGCAAATGCCCAACATCAGACAGTATTGTACTTTGGGCATATTGCTTGCTTGGGAAGAGCAAAATTCAATTTGAAGTAGAGTTTCTACTGAATGGGTATCACTTTCACACTTTCTTAAAGTAGAAAAACTCTAAGTCAAACCATCCTAGATTGGGGACTATCTGTATGTGTCTTCTGCCAAAGCCCACACTTGCCTATCACTGCCTAGGATAAAGGATGCTTTCTGCTTCTTTTCAGCCTTCCACATCTTGCATGAAAGATTTATTGGAATCTTACCTGGAATACTCTTGGTGGAATTTCAGTAAATGCAATTCTGGGTGTCTAGCCCATGGGATGCAAAATAATACACACAAAGGGGGAAATGGTCCCGAGTTGTCAATAAACAAATCTACACGGTACATGAGACAGAGTATGGGGCCGAGGGGAAGGAATATTTTTGCCAGATAAACTCAATATAATTTAAAAGTGAAATTGAGAAGGTGTGGAGCTGTAGTGGGTGACTACTGGACAACAAGTGACTGCTGGGAGAGACTAAATTGAATGATAAAGTGAGATGGCCAGGAATAGTTCAGATGATTATCTAGAAAGTGGGAATAGGTAATTCACTGATACCAAGAAATGTGTAAAATAAAAAGTTGAATCTTAATAATAATGAAAGAAATACACAGAAATTTTGGTTGTTTAAATTAACAAAGCTTTTTAGATGCTGTCAGTGCTACCTTTATATATACTACTTAGTGTCCCAAATGTAGAATAACAGTTGTACTTTCATTGTTACTGCTATCTACTGTTTTCAATTTTCTCAAAGACGGTTTGTCAAAGTACATTAAGAACTTCAAAACTGCTATTTTCTTTAGCTGCTGAGTTCTATTTTTAGGAACTCATTCTAGAGAAAAAAACTTTGAGTTGCTGGTCACTAGCAGCCTACATATCCACCATTAAGGGAAACCTAAAAATAAATTCTAACATGTCTTAAAGGCACAATATTACGATATCATCAAAAGTTAAACACTGGAAATAAGTTCCATGTCATGGACTAAGTGCATTTTATGGGTATTTTGTAAAAATAATATGCAGCTTTTATCTTTCACATACATAGAAATGAGATTAGGAAGAAAAGCACCAAAATCTTAATGGCAGTTTTTCTGTGCAATATACGTTGAATTATCTCTCCACAGTTTGCTTTTGGCTTATTTTTATAAGCTGTATAATAAAGATGTTTTGCTTTTATAAACATTGAGTTGCTTTGAGAACCCATTTGATATTTCAGTTTATAAACTTGAAATCAAACTAATCAGTGTAGTTGCAGGAGTATCCACTTTTCTAGCTGCTCCCGTAAGACCAAGTAAGAAATTAGGAAACCGGGGGTGTGTATGAATCCAAGGTTGTTTGCAGCTAATCAAAGCAAGTTGGCAGAAGGTGCAGAGGGGAGTTGAGTGTGAGACACCGTGATATCTGTCCTGACTAGAAACCATAGTGGAGTGTCTCAGGATCAGAAGAGAATACTGAAATAAAAAAGGAAAGAATTGAAGAACAGATGACACTAATGAAGTTTTTCTTTTGAGACAGAGCAATTCTAGCAAATAGCAAAGTCCAGAGTGGGGCTGTAGTAGGAAGACCTTGACAGAAGAGAAACAAAGGCCATGGCGATGCTCCAGGACCTCAGGAGATGAGCGCAGGACGTACCATCTGCATGAATATGTAGGTCCCTTGTGAAAAGAGCAGGACACAGTAAGGATCCTATGTCGTTAGTGGACATAGGAGGAGGTGACAAGAAAAGGGGTAAAGGTGTGGCCTAAGAAGCATGCAGGAAGTGACAGTGGGGAAAAGAGAAGAATTGCACAACCCCTCCATGTTTCCTCAGAATTCTGTTTTTAACTAAAAACCACACAAAACAACAACAAACAAACCTGTTTGGTTTTAACATTTTTAATTATCATCACTCCTTAAAAAATTTGCTCAGATGTAACCAATTTTCCTGTGGTACCTTTATGATTACTTAGCTTCTGAAGGGGAAGAGGTTATACTATCAGTTAATTTACTTCCCAGCTATCATTACAGTGATTAATGACTGGCCGTACAGAGAAGTGTGCTTTTAATTTTTTTCTCATTAAAATTGTGCAGGGAATGTTGACAGAACCAATTGTACTTTAACAGGCATTTCAGGTCCAAGAATATTTGAGAACCATTCTGTGGATGGTTGCTCCAGTGAATAGATTTCAAATTATATGAAATTGGTTTTATGTTAAAAGTGCAAGAGTTTGTCCTAAAAATACATTAATTTTATTAAATTGTTTAGAGGCTTGGAGTTCCCTTTGGACAGAGCCAGTGAAATTCTTGGGTAAGGACAGAAGGCAAGACTGCCATTATTGTTTTCTCTATGTACTGGGCTAGTGCGAAGTACTTCTCTAAGGGCATGGTAATCCGTCCATTTTCGAGGTGGTCAAATGGGACCAGGGGATTCAGTGAAGTCAAATATACACAAAGGTGGTAATGATCTCAAAAGACAGTGGTCAGGGAGAGACCGTGCTTTTTAGTGTGAGCTCTTATCAGCACATTCTCAAGGTTGGAGCAATGACATCTTCATCCCTAATGTTTCTGGACTTCAGGGGTCCTCTGTGTAGTGTCGTATGCCAACAGAGGAGCCTGAACTTCTTGAACAGTGGCTCAAGGTTTCAAGAGCCTGGAAGCATAAGTAGCCAGTTCTGCTAAAGTTTGGGCTCAGAATGATGATGGTCATATCCACCATAAGTCACTAGCAGCCCAGATTGAAGAAGGAAAGTAGCACACATGTACAGAGAGGGAAGAAAATGTTGGCAGTGGCCATGTTTCCTGAGAGATCCTATAAAAGTGGAGGTGGTGAAGGGGGAAGGATGTGTCATAGGGAGTATGGTAAAAGAGTTTTTCATAGAATGTTGAGGAAGAGATTAGAAAATTACTTGGATAAACAGATGGTATGATAGAAACAAGCACTACCTTTCTGTCATAGAAAATGATACAAGGATATAAAACGGCTAGACCTGGGGAGGGTTGTAGACTGACCTGTGCTCCCCTATCCCCAATTCGTGTGTTGAAGGCTAAAATCTAGAACTTCAGAATATGAATGTAGTTGTGGGCAGGGCCTTTAAGGTAAAATGAAGTCACACAGGTGGGCCTTAATCCAGTATGATTGGTGTCCTTTAAAGAAGTGGATATTAAGACATAGAAAACAGACCAAGGAAAGACACAAGGAGAAGGCAGCCACCTGCAAACCAATCAGAAAGGTCTCAGAAGAAACCAAACTTACTAACACATTGATCCTGGGCTTCCGACACCCAGTCTGTGGAACTTCGTGATAGCAACCCTAGCAAAGCGACGCAATTCGGTATCTTCAAGACACTTAACTCCGCTGAAGATGTAGAAAAATAAATAGGCATCTTTAATACCTTCAACAAGAGTAGATCCAGGTTGCCACGGAGACATATACAAAGGGTATTGCATTCTCTTACTTTGTATTTTTATTAGCATGAAGTATCATTGCCTTTTCTGATGATAATATATATTTCAGATATAAAGCACTGAAATATAACAGATGCCCACCATATATTAATTCTTTGCCCACCATATATTAATTCTTTAAGATACTTCCAACCTCTTGTATACATACATAATATTTTTTCCTCTTCTACCCAGGGAAGGAAAAAAAAACAGTAGAAATCCAGAGTGGGAGAATCTGGAAACAAACAACTCCACTGACCCACTCCTACTGGCTGCCCATGTCGAGTTGTGAGTTGTGATGGAGACCTGGCACTGGCAGTGCTAGGTCACCTAAGAGAGAAGCTGGTCCCCCACCACAGGGCTGCTGGTTCTGAAGTTCTGTGCAGCTGCACACATGCCCCAGGGTGTTTCTGGGGAGCATGTCAAAGTTTTCCGGATGTGTTCATTCTGCTCGAGAAGACGCTCCTCAAGGTGAGTTTCAACTGCAATTGAGAGCAAAGCTCCATGAATAGAATTTTTCATTATTTTAACATAATAATCTATGAAAATAAAATGTTTAAGTAACCACCAATGGCTATCGAAGGGAGCTTTTTTATCAAAGTTTATACATGATAAAAAGCTTATTGAATAGTGTGTGCTGAAGGGAATTTAATATGGGAAACCTTCCCGGAAGTGGTATTTCTAATAAGATAAGTAAGCATTAATGCATATCAGGGAGGAATTGTTTATATTTTGATTTATCATTTTAATTAAGCATTGTTTCTTAACAGCACTCATGACACAGGGCAGATAAATAAGGTAAGTATAAGTGTGCAGAGTATTACTCCAGCCTCTCTGGCTCCTTGAAGAGAGACAAACCAAGGGTCATGTCCAAATAGATGTAAAATAAATGCTTTGTGGTCAGTGTTTAAAGAAATAATGCTAGGAATAGAAACATCCTTGCATATTATATATACCTTTTGAACTCTCTACAGTTCTTTCTCTGGGAAATGAAGAATGTCAAACACAAAAACCCTAAACAGAATTTTGGGGCCTCTACAAATAATCACTTTTTGAGAGAATGCAAGAAATATGGAAATTTTCTGTAAATTTTTCTCTAATACACTTTTGACAAAAGAACAATCATGCTTGTACTTGTACTGGCTTTTCTCTCATTCTCGTCTGTTCAACAGATGACCCTTGAGGGGAGTTCAGAATGGCCACTTATCTACATGGCCCACACTTATTATTAAGTAATGATAAATTCCATAGTTTCCATATCTTGAAAAGCAAGACAGATTGCAGGGCCTGTTTAGGCGGTGAGCTCTCTGCAGCTGGTCACAGGCAGCAACCGAGGCTCTGCACACCTGTCATGAAGTCACTCGGGAGGCCCTTTGCCTGCTGTTCTTTAGCACTCCTTCTTAGTTGTCCCCCTGCTTTTGGACCAATTTCTGAGCTTTCCAAGGGCTAAACAACAGGCTCTAACTGGCTGACCTTGGCTCACTTGCCACTAGCTACCAGGAGTCAGAGAGAGAGGATAGAACTGCCTACTTTGCTTTCTGCTCTGGCAGATGGTGGCAGGTGGGGGGATAACCTGAGTATAAGAAAGAGGTTTAGATGCTTGGTAGACAAATAATTCAACTTCAACAAAGACATTTATTTCGAATTCACAAAATTGTGTTAATATTTCTAGTAACACTTTAAAAAAGTTTAGCTAGCCTTGACATGATCCCCTCACCAACTGCATTACTATTTCAAAACAACTTTTTTCCAGTAAGTATATAATAATTTTACTTTACTCATAATTTTATTCATGATTTAATGGAAAAGCAAATAGTCTATCTTAAAAACTCATCCTGGAGGATCTTTTACTATATAATTACTATGTTCCTGGCACTTGGTTAGGTAATTTATATGCAGCATCTTTTCTAGACCTCACAAGGACCTTACAAACTCTGCATCATTCACTCCATTTTCTGTGTGAGAAAGTCAGCAAGCTGTTTACATGCAGAAACCAGGACTAGACTCTAAAGTACCTCCCTCCCTCCTTCCCTTCCCCACTCCTTCTCCCACCCTCCTACCCTACTTTCTTTCTATCATTCTTTCCTCTTCCCTGCACTCTTCTTTCATTGACATCAAAGTCCTTGTACATATTTTTACCAATTTGCATCGATAATTAGCGGTGTAAAAATTCATGAATCCTACATCATGAAAAAAGGCTATTTTTTTCCTAAAAATATGTATTTGGTCACCACCATCATGGATTCTCTGTGACATAGCCTTTTAAACAATTTTTTTTAAATCATTCCAAACTTCCCCTTAGAAATGAAAACTGATTTGAAAAACTGTGGATCCTTGATTGTGTCGTTGAGAAATAGTCTGGAACATACAGAGCACTGCTAGTCAACTTGACAATAAATTATATTTAAAAAATAAAATAAACAATTAAAAAGTAAAGGACATATAGTGCTCTAAGAGAAAAAGGGGCAAGAGATTGTCACTGTGGTTTCACAGTTGACATTCTTCACTGGGAACCAGAGCAGAGAAGGAAAACATCTGCCCTTAAATGTTGCAAAGGCCACTGCCCTAGTTAAACTGTTGTGAACTGGGGCACTTGAGTCCAAGTAATTGAGGACTTTTATTTTCAGCACATGTCCCCAATCATTCCTGTAGAAATAAAGGCCATTTCTTGACTCCAAATGTGCCATTTACCCTGAGCACATAGTTTGTAACTTTTATTCAACCAGTAAAGACAGTAAAGTGGAAAAATCTTACATTTTCAGGTAAAAGAGTTTGAAAGCATTTGAGAAGAAGGGGGAGTGGAAGGGTTGTCAGAGTCCATTAAACTAAAAACACATTTCTAGTTGTGTGCCTTGATTGTGCTTCTTTTCCCTTTACCATGTATTCTGTAATACTCTATTTATGTTCATAAATAAATTTCACCATTTATTAGAAAAGAAAAATATCTCCATTTCATACAAATACACTCACTAATTGGAATGGAGAAAGAGGCCTCTATTTTATGAGATTTTTCTTATCTAAATTCTAACTAGATTTGGATAGCATATCCAACTAGGGTTCAGAAATGGACCCAGGAGTCATGCAGTTAACATTGTACTCCTTCTAGGTATTCTGGATTCTTAATGTACTATTATTCTCCATCAGGTAAAGCTTTTTGGCTCAGTATAGTATTGGCCAAGATTGAAGGGAAAGTATAAATCTGAGTGGAATAAACAGTAGACATGAAGATGCAGTGAGGGGTTTTACTCAGTGATAGGCAGTGTTATATTGTCGTTATGCACTCTGGAGTCAGGCTTCCCTGATTCAAATCCTGGTTGTTGTTTAAATAACCTTGAGCAAGTGAGTTAGCCTTTTGGTAACTCAGTAGCCTCCTCTGTAAAACAGAAATGATGATAAGAGCACTTCATAAAATTACTATAAGGACTAAGTGAGTTTATAATGTCAAGCATCTAAGTCAGTCCATAGTAAGTCCTCAGTAAGGGAGCCTGGGTGGCTCAGTCGGTTGAGCATCCAGCTTCGGCTCAGGTCATGATCTCACGGTTTGTGGGTTCGAGCCCGCATAGGGCTCTGTGCTGACAGCTAGCTCAGAGCATGGAACCTGTTTCAGATTCTGTGTCTTCTTCTTTCTCTGCTCCTCCCCTGCTTGTGCTGTCTCTGTCTCTCAAAAATAAATTAAAAACATTTAAAAAAAAAGGTTATCAGTAAGTCCTCAGTAAATATCAAAAGTGTGAGAATTTAATATGTGTATTTTCTCATGTTATTATTCTTCAAAATTATTATTATATAGTTACTAGCATTCAGCCACAGAGATGAATAATAATTGATTTAATGTACTGCCTATTGTGATATATTTTTAGATTTTTTTCCAACTTTTCATGGCTATATATTTGCTTATTTTTTCAGATTAACCTGAAAATCACTTTGCCAACTTCCAAGAAAAATATTATTAGAATTTCAATTGGAATTATATTTGGCCTATACATTTATTTTGGGGATATTCTTTTATACAAAGTTCAGTACCTTGTCCTGAGGTATAGTGTATCCATCTGCATATTCTAGTCTTCTTTAAAAGCGAATCTAGTATTTTAAAATTATTTTCATAGAAATCATCTATATTTATTTGACATTAATTCTTATGTATTTCATAAGTTTGCCATTAGGAACTATTAAATAGAATTTATTCTTATTCTTGCTGTTATGAAATGTTTAGTATTTTGTTTTGTGGCTATTTATATCGAGGTTATAATTTGTCATAGTAAAAACATCAAACTTTTTCTGTGTATGACTGTTTCTATGCCTAGAAAAATGTCAGTTTACATCCTAAATTTAGAGCAATTTTTACCTATAACTTATTTTAGTAAAAGCCCTTTTGAAAGGTAAAAATTTTAAGTTTATAATGTAAATGCATTACTAAGCAATAGGATGATTTTATACATAAATCACTTAAGTAAAGAGAATGCTTACTTCACGTCTCTTAAACAAAGAGTCAGTAGGACCACCTCAGTCCAAATAGAAAGAGCAAGAACTGAAGATCTGCTTCACTAGTAGGTCTATTAATTGGTTATAAACTACAGAAGTTTAACATTTACTAAAGTCCTGACTTCTTTTGTATAAAGAAGTACCTTAGTATTGTTCTCACACTTTGTAATTGTCTTGTTTATTTATTGTTTACTTGTTTATTGTCTATTCCCCACTCCCACCCCCATTGCCACAGCAATTTCTATTAAGGTTGTAACAACCTTGGTTGCCTATTTACAAAAACAATCAATACCAAACCACAGATTCATTCATTCATTCATTCATTCATTCATTCATTCAATATATATGTATTCATCTGCTATTCTTTGTCAGGAACTGTTTTTTATAGAGAAAAGGTCTCTGGTCTCAAAGTGTTTAGAGATAGAAAGCAAAGAAGCAAATAATAACATAATTTCAGGTAATTGTAAGAACTATAAGACTGTAAGGCAATAAAATAGACTGAGCAAAGCGAGGAGGTATACTGTTTCAGAAAGAATTGCCAGTAAAGGCCTCTCTAAGGAGGTAAAACAGAAACAGAAACCTGACCAATATGAAAGATTTAGAGGAAAAAATATTGCAGGTAGACTGAACAGTAAAGATCTCGAAGTGGATAAACTTGGTGGTCCAAGAACTAGCAGTAAAACCAGGGAACAAGGGGGAGAATGGGAGGAGATGAGGTCAGAAAGGCAAAACACAGTCAGATCATGCAGTCAAGGCCTTCTTCTCTCCAGCAGTGCTTTTCAAAGTTTGTTGTGCATACAAATCATCTAAGATCTTGTTAAAACACAGACTCTGGTTCAATTGGTCTGGGCCAAGGGCTGGGATTCTGAATTTCTAACAGTATTTCAAAGGATGTTAATCCTGCTGTTCTGAAAACCTCTCATTGAATAAAAAGCCTCTGAGCTATGAGGAAGTGGTTGGATTTTATTGTAAATATGACGGAAAGCCATAAAAGGGCCTTGGACTTGGGATAACAAATTATTTACATTTTTAAAGGACCATGAAGGCTGTTGTGTATAGAAAAGCCTATTGGGGAGAAAGTATGAGAGCTAAGAGACCAGTAAGAAGACTGCTTCAGTTAGAGAACAGATGATAATGGATTGAAGTAGGGTTGGCAGTGAAGGAGGTCATGAAACATGTACAAGTTTGGGATGCATTTTGATTACAGAGTCAACAGGATGTTCTGCTGGATTAGATGTTGTAAGTAAAGGTAAGGGTGATTAAGACAGACAACTAGTTTTTAGAGTGAATAACTGGGTGATTTGTGGTTTCTGTCAAGAGCTTAGGGGAAATTGCTAGATGGGAGATGGAAATTTGGGAGTCATTAGATTTTAAAGCTATGCAATTAAATGAGCTCATCTAGTACGTGAGTGTACAAAGGGAGGCAATTTGAAATTGAGAAGAGGAAGAAACCCCAAAGAGATGGAGAAGGAGCCACCAATGAGATAGGAAAAAAAAAAAGGAGAATGTCTGATACCCCAGAAGTCTAGTGAAGAAGTGCTTTGGCACAGGGGCAGAAGGAAATCAATGAGGAGGATAATCAAATACCTGTGAGAGTTCAAATAAAATGAATGAAATCTGACCACTGAATTTTGTGAGATATAGAGATTATTGCTGATTTGACAAAAGTGGCCTTGATGAATAGGGTAATGAATCTTAGCTGAACTGTAAGACAGAAAATGAGTGGTGGGAGAGACAACAGACATTTCTTTCAAAGATTTTTATTACAGAAATGCGCCATAACTGGAAAGTGAGAGTGAACCAAAGGACTTTTATTTTTAAGAAAGGAGATAATGTGGGGCGCCTGGGTGGCTCAGTCGGTTAAGTGCCCGACTTCATCTCAAATCATGATCTCACAGTTCGTGGGCTCAAGCCCTGCATCTGGCTCTGTGGTGACAGCTCAGAGCCTGGAGCCTGCTTCAGATTCTGGGTCTCCTTCTCTCTCTACCCCTCCTCCACTCATGCTCTGTCTCTCTGTCTCAAAAGTAAATAAACCATACAAAAATTTTAAAAAGGAGATAATGAAATATGTTTATGTTCTGATATGAATGACCAATATGAAACTGTAATTTATAATATGAAATATACATTTGGTCTTTACCCCTGTTTTCTTTACAAAACTCCTAAAACCCATGAAGTGTCCTAAAGATGGCTTTTGTTATGTTACTAAAGTGACTTTTGGAGAGTCCCTCAGACTCCGGGTGCTGGATGTCAAAGGAACTAAGCCTGTAATTAGAGAGTTGAACTTTCACTCCTTCCCACTCCCCAGCCTCCTGGGAGGAAAGAGGGGCTGGAGAATGAAATCAACACCAATGGTCAATGAATTAATCAATCATGCTTATGTAATGAACCCTCCATAAAAGCTCAAAAGGACCAGGGAGCTTCTGGGTTGGTGAACCTGTAGAGTTACTGAGAGGGCACAAGGGTTTGTGTCCTTTCCACATTCCTTGCATCTCTTTCTCCTCGCTGTTCCTCAGTTATATTCTTTTATAATAAACTGGTAATCTAGTAAGTAAAATGTTTCTCTGAGTTCTATGAGGTGCCCCAGAAAAATTAATCAAACCCAAGGAGGAGATCATTGGAACTTCCAATCTATAACCAATTTGTCAGAAATAAAGGTGACAACCTGGACTTGCAATGGGCATCTGAAATGGGGGCTGAGAGCAGACTTGTGGGACTAAGTCTGTAACTCGTGGGATCTGACACTCCAAGTAGATAGTATCAGAACTGAGTCAAATTGGAAGGCACCAGCTGGTGTTAGAGCATTGCTTGATTATATGGGATAAACTCTTACACATTGGAATTAGAATCAGAATTTAAATCGATCAAGAGGAAAACATTAGTTACATAGTTGGAAAGGCTTGTTTTGAAGAGAAGAGACAGTGTCAGGAGGGAACGTAGAATAAGCTCGTGTGTGTGTGTACACACAGTCTATGTATGTATATGTATACACACACGCACATGTGCAAAGCTGCATGTAGGCTGGTAGATCTGATGGTAGGAAGATGCAGCACTTTTCTTCCGGATGTTTTAATATTTCAATAAAATGCAAAGAAAGGTCATCAACCAACAGTGAGAAGTGAGGAAGAGGTATTGGAGATCTGAGCAGTGATGAAAAGGTGTGATATAATCATCTTTGAAGGTGTGAAAACAAATTCATCAGGGTAATGTAGTAGGATTCAAAAGGCAGGACTATGCAGCCATTTAAGATACAGAAATATAATTAAAGTGAGACAGGTGGGATTTCCTCTCATCACATGTGTATACTCAGAGAGCACATGGTAAGGTTACTGAGGACACATGAGGAAAAAGAAATTATAATAACGGGCCTTGGCACCTGAACCAAGAAAGAAGGAAGTGAGGGCTTGGAATGTGATGAATTAGTGCATTGCTCAAATGGGACCAGAAAACAGTTGTCACAGTAAATGAATTGAAAAACAGGAGGTTCTTTGAGTTCTCAGGTAAATAAAACCCTAGCTAACCCTCTCCTGCAATTCTCCTAAGGTGCTAGACAACGTGATCTTCACCACATGAACATAGCCGGAGGTGTCATGAATGTTTCTCAGAAGGCTCACAGTTGATTTACTTTACGCAGTCATTAAATGTTTTTATGTACATAAAGTTTTTAAAAACTAGATCTGTTGAGAAAAGCAGAGTCCATCCATAACAACAACTATATTCTCTTTTATTTTAAAGTATTTTAAAAGGCTTTAATGTATCAAAATGAAAAGCAAAAACATCATTCACACCAAACAAATTATGAGAGCGCCATCCTTAAGTGCTGTTTTGTCTCTTTGCTTATTATTCTCTCAATAGCAATAAAGCGGCAATCACATCACCAAATTTGAAAGCTAACATATTTCCAGGATAATGTGAACATCTCACCATCTCAAATACTCTTCAGAAAACTGTGAGGAGAGCAAAAAGTCCATACAGTAAAGCACAAGGGTAGGCAATAAGAAGCTGTTGTCCTTCCATGTTCAAGGCTGAAATGAAGATTTTGGAAGCTGAGAGACTACACCAGCCAATGACGACCAGTGCCAACACAGTTCCAAAGGTGCCCCTATAGCAAAGACAAAAGAGATGATTACCTTATGTCAAGAGAAAAAGAGATTATTGAATCAGAGCTGCTTCTGAAATGTCCTGGGTACAATATTTATAATGACTTTCTTCCTTTGTAGAAGGAGGCTGAGGAACTGTGTGAACTCAGAGGCCTTGGCCAGCTTGAAAATCTGATAAGTCAAATTCCCCATTTTGTCCTTTGGTAAAACTTGAACTAACAGAAATAACAAAATTTCACTTGCAGTCACTCTCATCAGTCAACATTCAAATCCCAGCTCCTGAAAATCTTTTACATAAACTTTGTTTAGCTTCTTCTTTTATACTTACAGATTCCTTTTC
This sequence comes from Suricata suricatta, assembly GCF_006229205.1. Lineage (NCBI taxonomy): Eukaryota > Metazoa > Chordata > Mammalia > Carnivora > Herpestidae > Suricata > Suricata suricatta. The sequence continues at coordinate 158,460,271 of NC_043700.1, read as the reverse complement.
CCATATTTTCTTTCCAAATTTATCCCCGGTGTGAGCAGAAAGGTAACTAGACCTGCACTCCCATAGGGTGGCCGGTCACTGCTCCTGGATCAACTTAGGTTTCTATCTGAGACAGCAAAGGCTGACACCATTCAAGGAGGGAACGCATATATGTATGTGGCCTCCCACCTTTTCGCTGAAGAGTCCTTTTGTAGGTGCATTGTGGATCTTTCAGAATATTGAAATGGATTTGTTTAAGTTTATATCTTCAAAAATAACTGTAGAGGCAATTGCCTCTTTAAGAAGAAATGGGCAAATAAGTCAGGTAAGTCTAGCCACATTGGGAATAAAAGAGGTGATTTGGGTAGTAAAGAGTGAATTTCTTTTTTTATGTGTAAAACAGAATGCATTATTTAGGAAAATAAGTTGTAAGAGCTAGGAAAGATCAGGAGATACCTAGTCCCCATCTTTAGATCACTGAAGTGACTTGAGGAAAATTGCATAGTAAAATGGGCTTTAGGTTAAGGTCTCCTAATTACTACTGGCACATTGCTCCTTTCCCCATCAAACTGCACTGTCTCACTCAACCCTGGTATAATCTGAAGTTGAGAATTTTGTTTATTATTTGTAACAATGGTAAAAATATTTACTTTTCAAAACTGAACCAAAAAAAAGTGAAAAACTTATAATGCCTTAGGTTATAAATAAAAACAAAAGTATTTAAAAGGCACTCTAGGGGCTCCTGGATGGCTCAGTTGGTTAAGCATCCAACTTCAGCTCAGGTCATGATCTCACAGTTCGTGGGTTAGAGCCCCGCGTTGGGCTCTGTGCTAATAGCTCAGAGCTTGGAGCCTGCTTCGGATTCTGTGTCTCCCCTTCTCTCTGCCCCTTCCATGCTCATGCTCTGTCTCTCTCTGTTTCTCAGTAATAAATAAATGTTAAAAATTTTTAAATGCACTCTAGTGAATATTATATTCCTTGGTTTAATTAATATCTATTAGCAATAATTCATAGGTTATCTGATATGCAGGTTTTTATGAACAAAAGTATAAAATTATATAGGATTTATTTGGATTATATAGTAATATGCTGGAAAGGAAAAAAATCAGTGTAACAGACTTTGGAGTCAGATAGTTTACTCAACTTTAATATAATTTAAAAGATTTCTAAATCATCCTTTATCATTTCAGACTGAAAATCTAATGAAAAAAGGTCCAGACTTCTGACGTTTCTCAAAATTCAAATGTTTCAGTTTTTATTTTCTTTCCTTAATAATCTGGAGTCATATGAGACGCCCCAAACCTCAACTTTGCTGGAAATAATGTTTTAAGCTTAAAATTTTTTAAATGGTATATCATTAGAGCATTATTTGGTAAAAAACATTTAACGAAATAGAAGTTGTGGAAATAAACTCTGCATTAACTTGTCAAATGTCTATACCAAACAATTCAATAAGTAGGAAAGCTTACTAAAGAACATGATATACAAAAAGTGGCATTTTTCCATGGATAAGACTCAGTAAATATATCTGTAACTCACATTGTATTTACACATTCAAGGTGTCCATTTTCTGTTATATTCCTCTTTCTTTAATGTTGAGTACTCACTGATTAACTAAGTGTTTGCTCTAAGTTATTCTCAAGAATGTTTCCCTGGGTGGCTAAGTCGGTTAAGTGTCCAACTTTAACTCAGGTCATGACCTCACAGTCCATGGGTTCAAGCCCTGCATCAGGGTCTGCGCTAACAGCAGAGAGCCTGGAGCCTGCTTTGGATTCTGTGTCTCCCTTTCTCTTTGCTGCTCCCCTGCTCACACTCTGTCTGTCTCTCTCAAAAGTAAATAAACATTAAAAAAAATTTTTTTTTTTAATGAGACCATATTGAGGCTCCTGGGTGACTCAGTTTGTTGAGCATCTGACTTCAGCTCAGGTCATAATCTTGTGGTTTGTGAGTTTAGGCCCTGCGTTGGGTTCTGTGCTGATAGCTCAGAGCCTAGAGCCTCCGTCAGATTCTGTGTCTCCCTCTCTCTCTGTCTCTCCCCTACTTCCACTCCATTTCTCTCTCTCCTTCTCTCTCCCATTCTCTCTCTCAAAAATAAACATTGACAAAAATTAAAGATGAGACCATATTAGAACAAAGACGCATTTCCAACTAAGTCATTCTCAGTAATGTTATGAAAAAAACCATATGAGATATATAAAAAAAATTATTAAATGCTCTCCCAAAATGCCTACCTTTGGCATTGGTAAATTCTTCATTTAATATACTACCCAATATATAGTGTTAATAATCTAAAATGTGTATCATCCAAGGAAAAAATGCAAATTATGCCTCCTTTGGATGTGGAAGAATGAGCACTAATAGCAAATGTTTATTGGGTTCAGGGCATGTAGGGGACAAAGGACTATGTAATTACTTTCTCTCCCCAGCCAGTGGTAGAGATGTGCTATGCCCTGGGAAAGTGCCCAACAGAAACATACCTACTGGAGCCTCATTAATAGTTTTGAATTGCAAATACTATCTGCCCAGGAAGTAAAATAAAGAAAAAAAATCTATTGGCTGAACATATATGCTATAAAGTTCTCTAGCATAAATATCCTCATCAGGGTTCCTGGGAATTTTTCACTGCAAGAAGCCAGCTGAGAAAGAACAGTTGCTTCCCGCCTAGAAGGCAGAGCGCCTGGGAACTGAAGCAATTTGTCAGTGTTCACCAGGTACTCACTCTTCCAAAATCAAACAAGTGTATTTCCTGCAGTTGTTACATTACCCCGGACAATAGTTCCTATTGAAGAATGTGACAACTTACAAAGTGGCAGTTTCAAAGATAACCTGGTTGAATTTATTATTTAAATCATCCAAATAGGAACAGTACCTGAGCCCAGACTGACTGACTTTCTTGAATCTGAGTGTAGCGGTTAATAGTTTCCCCCAGTCTACTACCAGATCTGAAAGAGGTTAACCGTTGCACCCGTGTGGCAATCTTCACAGAGGACGGTGCACGTGAGGGCAGTCGGCACACACAGGCACTTACTGCAGCGAAAAGAAGATGGCGCAGCTGGACAGGAAGACCATGGGGAGCAGGCAGTAGCCCAGCACGCTTGCCACGCATCCGCAAGACACCCCCGAGGAGCTCATCAAGTTCAGGAGGGTGTGAATCACTAGGCAGCCTATGGCACTCACGCCATACACGTAACCAAACTGAACTTTTCCTGCCTGAAAGGATGGGAAGGAAACCATTAGAACACACAAGAAACACCAAGAGGAAATTGGACTATCAACAAAGTGGAGAGCATTTTAGAATCAATCAGCTCAACACTGTTCCGTGTCATCAGGAGACTGGGAGTTCTGGGAAAAAACCGTGGCTATCACACGAATTGAGGTCCTGAAAACACACATCCCCGACTACACCTGGGGTGGCACAAGCAAGCACAGATGAAAGCACAGATGAAAGCACAAGATGAAAAATCTCTAGTTTCTTAAAGTCATAGATCACCTATTAGAAAGACAAGACATAAGTAAGAATATATTTTCTCCCCCATTCGTTGAATAATTAATGAATGAATTAAAGAAAAAAATTCCATTTAGTCTTGAGGAATTTACAAGGCAAATTATTAATGTTAGCCAATATGTATGGGATTTACTATGTTAGGACTTATTCTAAGCATATCATGTGTATTAGCTTATTTAATTCTCACTACAACCCTATGAGGTAGGTACCGTTATTATACTCATTTTACACGAGGAAACTAAAGCGCACAAAAGTTAAGTAACTTGCCAAAAGTAAAATAATGTTTAGTTGGCTTTGAACGTAGAAAGTCTGGCTCTAATACTAGTTCTTGGACATTTATAGATGCTCTAACAAGTCTTAAAATAATGGGACTTGCTTAACCTTATTTAACCTAGCATATCCCAAACTTACTTGACCACAGAATCCTTTGTTTTCATAAGGCCAATTACAGTTTAACTGAACATATGTTATGAAAAGCTGGTTTGTATAAACCAACTGATAATAAATCATAAATTAAGTACTTTTAAAGGAAGGCAGTCATGTTTAGGACACAACACTAATTTTTCTGAGGACTCATAAAAATAGCCATCTCCCACAAGGCACTAGGAACCTGGGGGACAGAAATATTCCCATTAGACTCACCCAAGGAAAGTCACGGTCTCCTACTGACTCAACAGGGGATATTTTAATGTTTGCTACCTGAAGATACCAAAGCCCCAGGAAAGAATGCATTTATTTTTAATATTTATATTAAGCTGATTAGAAATTCTAGATAAATATTGAATAGGCTGCCTCTGGTGCTCATGGGAATTATGCAAAACAATGAAGGATCTGGCAAATTCAGAGAGTAAGCTTTTTAGCTGTCATGTTTTCTTCTCCATGGCTGTTATCCATAAAGTCTTTATGTCTCACAGGGTAAAGAGGTATTCACTTTGCAATTAATTAATGGAGAATGTTATGACCATTTTAATGTTCAAAACTGTCTAGCGATTTTTTGAGTTTTTCTTCCTCTGCACAGTTGAGGAAATTGGTCACTACAAAGTCTTTTCACAAAATGTCCCTGGGCTATGCTTGCAGAATTCTCTCCTGCATTAGCCGTAATAAGTTCTAATTGAGTAACTTTTGTATTCACGTGGCTATTTTGTGAAATGATGCTAATAATGCTAGCAGACATGTTTAAAGAACCCCATCAGTTACACATTGCTCTATTGGGTGATTTTGCTTCACTTGGAAAATAGTGACAATTTCAACTCATTTTCATGTATTAGAGAAAGATTCTACTTAATATTTTTATTGGATGAGATAATTCTGAGGTATGAAAAGTTGTAATGGTGAAAGGCAACTTCCCCACATCCAAAGAACACAGAGGTATACCTTCCTGACCCCAAGAAGTTTTATAAATGGAAGGGAAGGTAAATAGAGGGTGGATAAAATGAATCTGATGGTAAAATTGCCCCTTTTGATATCAGTTACTGACTTCTCTCTTCATCTCTTTTCTTGTTAGTTTATCTAATTTAAGCTGCAATTCCATGTGGCAGGGCGACTGCCACTTTTTAAATTTGTCTCAAGCTCTAAAAAGGGCTTGTAACTGAAATGGAAAATAAAGGTTTCCTTTCTTTTTAACCTCAGAACTTTCAGCCCCTCCTTGTCCCACCCTCATTACTGTATCTTCTGATTATGCTTTTACATTGGTCATGCATCTTCCTTTTCCAGATCATACTCTTAGATCTACCAGAAAAATTAAATGGAGCCACAGATGAGCCACTCATCTTCCTTGTTTTGGGGGTGAAAATAGTTTTGAGGGGAAGAATAAGTAAAACTAAGTTTATGTTAACTATTTGAAGCTGTCTTTTTTGGTGTGCCTCCTTCAAGATGAGGAAAGTCCACAAAAGATACTGTTTCATGCCTTATGGCTGCATACATTATAAAAGCATTAAGTAAGTGACCATGAATGATCAATGGAATATTGTTTTGGATTTAGTTCTGCTTTCTCTAGTACAATGCCTACACCAGCCCCCAAAATTCTCCTTTCCGTTTTAACTCTATATACCCAGGGCAGGGTTGGCTTAGCTTCAAATGGAGTCTGAGTGAAATCTGACTTCATTAGTATACGCTTGGATGACGTTTTGTCGTCTTTGGTTCCTTATGGCTCTACATGTATCAGAACCAGTTCTCAAGTAACCACATCTAATAATAAAATTAAACTGATGATGTCTGCCTAAAAAGTTTCAGAAAATACTTTCACATATTCCCCCAAATTTTGGAACTGAATAGAACCTTAAGGAATTTTTTTTCTTTTTTTTTGTCTTCAAAATGAAGAAAGGAAGGCCTAGAAACAGGGAACAAAAGGTTCGAGACCATGCCTACAGGCAAAGTTAGGGGTAGATCCAATTTTTCTCACTTCCAGTTGAGTTATTTGCCTATATTGCTTTGTACTTAAAAAGAGAGGATATTTAAATAATTCTAACAAACATTATGCACCCCAAAAAGATCTTAATGGGATTAATGCTTTCCTTTGAGGGATGGTAATGGTAATATTTTCTACAAAAAACCAAACAGCTGTTATATTATAAATCACTGGAAAAGGAAAATATAGGTTAATATATTAAATGGATTATTTCTGACTATTTGATTAATTGATGTAATCTTACCTTGAATAGCTAAGATTATCAAATTACTGTGACAAAGACAGAAGGGAAGTTGGAGACTAAGTTAAATCCCTAGCTGATATAGTGTTTGACTTCCAGAGTACTTGAGTACTTGCAGTTGCTATAGGTCAAAGGAAGAAATAAGATGCTATCAGTAATAGTATTATGTTCTATAAATGTGATGTGACTATTAACTACATCATCATGAAGAAACTAGATTTCTATCAGCATTTTAATTGGCATAAAGTCTATTAATAAATAAAAAGTGAAAATTTATTAAGTTGCAAATATGCTTTACATCTACTTTTGAGAACTGTAGCTACATTGAGGAAACCAATTATAGAAAGTATATTGCTGTAAGAGGGAGAAGTGGACTAAATAGTTATTTTAAGGGCTTTTCTTAGAATCTTTAATTTCCTGTATTCTTAATGAATCTAAACTTTTCAGACTGGCCTGATCATGTTTTACATCCTGTTTTTAGATATGGTCATTATCTCCTTTGTTTAAAATCATAGACCCTTTCTCATTTTCTCTTTGTGGTATCACTATAGAAATGTCACAGAAAACAAGACATAAAATTTGGTCCTGTATTTTCCAAATCCATGTGTTCCTTCGACTTTTTCAGATTGACAGTCTTAAAAACAAGAAAGACATAAAGGATCTCCTGATTTGTTGAAAATTTGGTCAGTGATTTGACTTTTGAAATTCTGCTTACATTTTTTGGGGGGGGTTGATTTTTTTTCCATAATATTTTATTGTCAAATTGTTTTCCATATAACACCCAGTGCTCTTCCCCTTAAGTGCCCTCCACCATCACCACCACCTCTTTTCCCCTCTCCCCCTTCCCCTTCAACCCTCAGTTCATTCTCAGCATTCAATAGTCTCTCAAGTTCTGCATCCCTCTCTTTCCCCAACTCTCTCTCCCTCCTCCACTCCCTCTGGTTCTCCATTAGG
>NC_043700.1:158431213-158453085 GCF_006229205.1 Suricata suricatta | reverse complement strand
CCATGTAGTACTCCATCGTGAATATATACCACATCTTCTTGATCCATTCGTCAGGTGATGGACATTTTCCATGTTTTGGCTATTGTTGACATTGCTGCTATGAACATTGGGGTACATGTGCTCCTATGCATCAGCATTTCTGTCTCTCTTGGGTAAATCCCCAGCAATGCTATTGCTGGGTCCTCAAAAAACTATCGATAGAAATTCTGCTTACATTTATATTTTATCTGTTGTAATACTTAAAGGGTAGTTTTACTTTGTCACTATGATTCAATTAACTACATCTCTCTCTGTCACCAAAAAACAAAAACAAACAAGCAGACAAAAAAAAAAAATGTAGTGATGAATTAAACGATTTACACTTTTAAAAATAACACATTTTCTTCTGTATTAATAATGACCCTCTTCTTTGGAAGGGCACACATTAAAAACTGGTGCTCCCTGCTGTGTATTACCAGAAGTAAGGTGGCTCCCAGAGTGACACAAAACAGGATGGGCCCCGTGAGGTCCGTTTCATTCATAATGCTGCCATCTGCTGGCTGTAGCGGGTTTAACACGGTCAAGGTTTTTTGCCATATGTGGTTAAAATTAATTCCAAGTTCTGCAAAAAGAAAAAAAAAAGTGGCACTGTAAATGTTTTATAAATATGAATAATATTATTTACTTAAATTTAACATATCTGGTTGATTTTCTTAGCACTTTAATCTGATCTTTGTATCTTCAAAAATCTAAAGTTCTATGTAATACACAGTAATTCAAAAACAAAAATAATAAAAAAAATTTTTTGTTCCCAATGAGTTAAAAGAAATATTTCCGATAAATAGTTACATGAAAGAAAATTTTCCTTACCTGATGCACTAAATAAATATAAGCTTAAAGTCTGGAAATGGGGAAACAGATGTTCTACAGTAAAAAAATAAAATGGTAGCTAACAGACCAAAGGTACTATTCTATTGCCTGTTTACGTATTTCCTTTATCCCTATTTTCCCTTGATAATACTTCTGAAATCATATCATGCTAATATCAAACATGGTATAATTTTTCAATTAGCAGTGTTATCTAAACTGAAGATATTTAGCCCAGATCTGTGATTTTACCTCCACCCTGCCTGATGAGAAGAGTAATTCTATGCTAACTGCCTAAAACCCCACAGAAGAGAAAGCAGAATGGCTCCTTCTTGCACCCATATTTTAATAAGGTCAATGCTCTTGTGGTTGAGTCTATGGACTCAAAGATTAAATTCTTGAGACAAGTTAACCTTTCCCTTTAATGAGTGGTGGTGGTAGAATAAAGTATCCAAAATCTGTGGGACTCTGTCCATGAGTCCAAACTCATTTAGAAATAAGTATTTTTCCCCAATACCTTGTTTTCAAATACTTCTGACTGCCACCTCACAGACCTATCTGCTAGATCCGGCTCCTCTTACAGGTTTTATTTGAAAAACAAAACAAAACAAATCCACCCAGCCATCTGACATCCACTGAATACAGAATAAATATTGACACCATATTAGTTTCTTTTCTCACCATGTCTATAAACTTTAAGTTGTATCTTGAGTAGAAAAAAAAAACAGTCAAAAAGGAGAAGAAAATGACTTTACTATTTAAGAGCCAGTGATAAAGCTCACTGCCCTTTCTTCTATCATTTTAAATTTGAGTAAGAGTAAGGCAGCGATCCAGAAAAACTAGAGGTAAACTACTGTGAAGAACATGCATTTCAACTAAAAAGACTTACATGTTTTTTATTGAATGCTTTCACTGAATTTTGCTGTGAGCTCTACAAGATTTGTATGCATTGGTCTTCCAGACATGTAATGAAGCTAGTAGTATTATTTTATTCCTGTTTTGTGCATCAGGTAGCTGAGATTTTGAAATAGTAAGTAATTTTTCCAAAGTCACAGAGCTAGTAACAGAAATCTAGGTTTCAACACTGAAGAATCTGACTCAAGAACTCATGCTTTCCTCCCTAAAACAAGCAATCCAATTAAAAACTGGGCAGAGGACTTGAATAGACATTTTTCCTTAGAGAACATACATGCAAATGGCCAACAGGTACATGAAAAGGTGCTCAATATCACTAATCATCAGCAAAATTCAAATTAAAGCCACAAAAATGTATCGCCTAACACCCATTAGAATCCTATTATCAAAAAAGATGAGAAATAACAAGTGTTTGTGAGGAGGTGGAGAAAAGGGAACCCTTGTGCATTGTTGGTGAGAATGTAAATTCATGTAGCCACTATAGAAAACAGTATGGAGGGTCCTCAAAAGCTTAAAAAATAAAATAGGGCTCTGGCATTTCCACTGTTCCAACTGTGGCTGCTCCCCAGGCCAGGCTGGCCACAGACCTCCCAACAGCTGGAGGGAGGGGCTCCTGAGGGACTGGCTACAGCACGGAGCCCAGTGGATCTGTCCCCAGGGCAGCAATGCATGGCAGCCAGAGGCTATGACCTGAGCACTGAACCTGGCCAGTTTAAAAAAAGAAAAAAGAAAAAAGAATAGAACTACTATTTGATCCAGCAATCTCATTTCTGGATATATATATCCACAGGCAATGGATACAGGATCTCAAAGAGATATCTCTGCTCCCAAAATCAGTGCAACATTTTTCACGATACCCATGATATGGACACAATCTCAGTGGATAGATCTATCATACATATGATCATACGTGGTACATACATACAATGGAGTATTCACTCATGAGAAAGGAAACCCTGCCATTTACAACAACATGGATGAACCTTGAGGGCATTATGACAAAGACATATACTGCACAGAATCACTTACATGTGGACTCTAAACTCAAGGAGAAAAAAAGTCAAACACATAGAAACAGAGTAGAAAAAGTGGTTGCTAGGGGCTGAGGGTGGGAAAAATAGGAAGAGATTGGTAGAAAGGCAAGTGCGTGTGCCTGCCCACCCAAACACGCCACACAGAAAATAAACAAACATAAAAACCCCAGAAACCAAACAAACAAAAAATCCTTACTTTTAATAATATAGTCATGGGTCTCAATGTGCATCTCATTTCATAATGGCTGTATTTTTTCTGAATTGAGCCCAATTCTCCCATGTGAAGGATTTCTCCCCAAATCAACTGTACGTGGCATTCAACTTCCCTTCCCAGGATTTAGTAACTGTCTTTGGTCAGATATAGGGCATAGTTCAACTTCTTTTACAGTAGCACATAACACCTAATGATTGCATATCTGAAACTCTCTACACATAATACCAGATGGACTTTTAATGACTGCCATGACATGAGGGGTCTTGCTCTAACAGGGACCTAGACACTTTCAAAAGGTTGGCCAGACATTGGTCTTCACTGGGATAGAAAGGATATTTTTTCATTCATTTTACATTCAGGTTGGCAGTTTCTATCCCTCATTTGAAAAAGAATTTGTGGTTAATGGTGAGTAAATTATGTACATTTCAACTTCCATGCTGCATCCTTCTTATTATCACAGTTATTTATATATTTCTTAATGAACACACACTTCGGGAAGGTGAGCTTAAAATGAGGTTAGAATGTCTAATGTGATTTTTTAAATTAGCAGAAGATTTTAAAATTTAAGAAATATTATAGTTAAATTAATTCCACCTAAGCCTTCTGTTGTTTTCAAACTTTATTTTCAATTAAGACATTTATGCTAGCAATATGTTTTCAGTATTCACCACAACAAAGTGGCCTTTAATTCAAAATACCTTTTTTTTTCTCAAAAAGCAGAGCAATTATTCCTGAGGAACCTCAGATGAAATATGCTTTATGAGACATTAATACTGATTTTAGACATTTATTTGATGGCATAATTAACTTCTGCACATGTTTCCACATCGATTCATTAACCAGTGAATGAACATAAGACCTGCTACATACTGTCATTCTAAAAAAGAGTTTGTTTTCTACCAAAGTATATCTCCATAATATTTTGTTTCCAAATTTATTACAAGGTATGCAAATGAGAGTATAAGTATTTATTAATTGTAGATACTCTAATATAATACCTTATTGTAAAGATAAAAGATGAAACGATTGTGAAATTTGAATGTGAAATTTATTGTTTTGCTGTCATCTAGTGGTAGTAAAGTATATAATATATATGCTATAAAAATGAATTAATATTCTTGTTTTATATGCAAATTGTGGCACCGGCCTTTCAAATATAAACATCAAACTGTGCTACGTACATAAGTACTGAATATCGCAGTAATATCTTCTGGTTTGACAGACTTGAATTGACTATTATTCTTCAAGATGCTTTTGTTAACATATTGACTGTACATTATCAAATTGCAAAAGTATCATTCTTACACCCACCAAAGAAGTCTTTTAGATAACAACGTATTTAAGGAATTAACAAGCGCATTTCCAAATAACATTTTTGTGCAAGGGATGTTAATTATTATAGCTTCATAATGTGATAGGCTGTTTGGTGTATGCTCAATAAAAACCAGCAAACACCATTTATCACCTTATCCTAGACGCCCTGCCTACGGCTTTTTTATATCTTTGAGACAGATGAATCTGAAGGCTCTCAGGCACCCAGCCTGAGGAACATACTGAATCAGAGTTAGAAATTTCATAGATTCAAAATGCAGAATTATATTAGGTCCAGTCTCCTCTAATACCTTAGCAACTTGGTGGGGATAATCACAAAAGGAAAAATATTCTAAGAATTTTCTCTAATCTACATAAGGTGGGAGGGGAAAACCCACTGTATTTCCTACTTTGAGAAGGAAGGATGCATTAGAGTTTAGAATACCACAACAGATACATTAGAGAACAGGAAAAGATTATTTTCAATAAATGTTAAAGGAAAAATTGGTTAATAATAAAAGAAAAAATAAGGTTGAATCCTACTTCACATATTAAAATAAAATAATTTTTACTGAATCAAAACTTTAAGTGCAAAACAAAAAGATGATTAAAAAATTTAAGAGTATACGAGGGGATATAAACAGCGCCTGGAGCTGGAGAAATACATTCGAAACAAAAGTGCGATCAGAAGAAAAAACTTACCAAGAAAACACTGTGGACTTGAAAACATAAATATTAAAATTCTAATATGCTTTAATTTCCCATTAGCACATTAGATGGCAAACACCATCTAGGAAAAAAATGTTTACAACACATAGTGCAGGCAATCATTAAATATCCTTTAAAATTTTTTTAATGTTTTTATTTATTTTTGAGAGAGAGAGAGAGACAGCGTGAGCAGGGGAGGGTCAGAGAGAGAAGGAGTCACAGGATCTGAAGACAGGCTCCCGGCTCTGAGCTAGCGGTCAGCACAGAGCCCGATGCGGGGCTCGAACCCACGAACTGTGAGATCATGACCCTAGCTGAAGCCGGATGCTTAACCGAGTGAGCCACCCAGGCGCACCTAAATATCCTTAACATACAAATATCCCTGGGGTGCCTGGGTGGCTCAGTCATTTGAGCTCAGGTCATGATCTTGCAGTCTGTGAGTTTGAGCCCTGTGTCGGTCTCTGTGCTGACAGCTTAGCTTTAGATTCTGTGTCTCCACCTCTCAAGGCCCCTCCCCCACTCGTGCTCTGTCTCTGTCTCTCAAAAACAATTGTTAGAAAAATTAACAATAAAAAATAACAATAATTTAAAAAACATACAAATATCCCTATAAATAAACATGGAAAAGAAAAACCTTAAGATTCGAATAAGAAATCTGACAACATGAAAAACCGTCAATAAATGTGAAAAAAATGTCTAACTTTTCTGGTAACCAACAATGAACTATAAAGTACTGCTTTTTGCCCACCAAACATAGAACATCTCATGTTCTATGATGATGGTGTAGTAGGTCATGCTTTTTCTAAATCAGTTTGACAGTGTAAGTGCCTTTTGATCCAGTAATTCCACTGTTACGGATCCATCCCAAGGACAGCTCTGTAGAGGTCAAAGTTGTTCCCTATGGTGTTCACCAAAGCCTTACTTATTACAAGGAGAAACCTTTAAGTGAGTTTAAATTATGGTACTTTTTTATATTACAAAATATCATGAAGCCATTCCATATCATATTTTCAAGTAATATTCAGTGACTTTAAAGAATGCATGCATAGAAATGCTTTTGATATAAGGTAACTTTTAAAAGTACAAAACTTTATTGGGCGCCTGGGTGGCTCATTTGGTTAAGTGTCTAACTTTGGCTCAGCTCATGATCTTGTGGTTCACGGGCTCAAGCCCTGTGTCGGGCTCTGTGCTGACAGCTTAGAACCTGGAGCCTGCTTCAGATTCTGTGTCTCCCTCTCTGTCTGCCGCTCTTTGATTCACACTCTGTCTCTCTCACTCTCTCAAAAATAAATAAACATTTTTTAAAAAGGACAAAACTTTATAGCCATTGTATGATCTTTCATTTTTGAGTATTCAAAAATACATATTCAAAATATAGCATTTCATTTTTAAGCATATATACTTAAATATATACATACATATAAAATATTGACATATATGCATTTTATACACACACACTCAGAAAAACAGAATAAAGGCTGGAAGAAAATACATCACATCATTAATGGTAGTCATGTCAAGACAAAATTTTAGGTGGTTCTCATAATTTTATTCATATATTTCTATATTTTTTACATTTCTATATTGAATATAGATAACTTCTCTAATAATAAAACTGATAGTTTTTTTAAAGTAGTAATGTTGGTGGAATGAATAAAAATGTTTAATGAGGATAGCTTATAAGTTTCAGGTGTTGATTACTATTACAGAGACAAACTAGAATGAGTTGGGTAAACATAACTGATTCCCAAATCTAACTGGCTTCTAAAGAGCCAACAAATCTATTACATAATTTTCTGTGCTTTTCTTTGAAAATTTTTATTTTAATGTTTATTTTTTAGAGAAAGAGACAGTGTGAGCGGGGGGGAGGCTGAGAGAGAAGGAGACAGAGAATCCAAAGCAGGCTCCAGGCTCTGAGCTGTCAGCACGGAGTCGGTAGCAGGGCCCAAATCCACAAACTGTGAGACCATGACCTCAGCTGAAGTCTGATGCCCAACGGACTGAGCCACCCAGGTGCCCCTGTGCTTTTCTAAGTGGTCTAAATCTTTCACCCTTTTTAAATTTTGAAGGCAAAGAAAGAATGCTTTACGCCAAGTGGTTGGCTGTATTTATATGGCAAACACTTATCTTCTGATGTAAAATATTGGAAATTTTAATCTATCCCTTTTCACTGGACTACATATAAAGGGGTTAGAGCATAATAGTTAACCTATTAATATTTTTCCAGGCTCTTAAATTTATCTACTTGAGTTTTAGTTTTCTAGCCTCTATGCTTCTAGCTTCATGTTGATTTGCTTCAAGAGCAAAAGCAACAGATGTAGTGTGCCTGAATGAAAAAAACAAAAACAAAAAAATCAATGGCTGGAACATCCCTTGAAATCCCTGAGACTTCACCTACAAGGGTCCAGTGGCTTCTTGCCACCAACAGTGGTATTTACTGGAATCATATCCTTCCCCACTTAGCCATACTTAGCTGAGATGAGGGGGCTCACATGAGCCAGGGAAGAAGAAAAATTGGCTTGTATTCCTGAGAATACAAGAATACTCAGAAACTACCCCCCTTGGCTCCCAGGCTTTATAGCAGAAGATACAAGTTAACTGGAATGGAAAAGGTCATTACTTTGCTATAACCACTCTGCTAAAAGACATGTTCACTATTGTCTACATATGGTAAGGGAGTCTGCACTCTAACACTCTGAAAGAAACATTTAATAACAGCAGTAATAGCAATAGTACAGATCTACTTCCAGTCACTCCCCCCCCCCCCCCCCCCCCCCCCCCCCCCCCCCCCCCCCCCCCCACACACACACACACACACACACACACACACACACACACGAGACAAACTTTCAACGGCTTAAGCACCTTGGTTTGGCAGACTCTTGTTTAAACATGGAATAATCACGCATAAAACACTGTGCGCAGCATGCTGACAGTGCACATTACATGCTGATTATTGCTATTATTCTTCTAGCTGTACACACATTAACAGCGTTCCCTTAACTTATCTTCTAGCAAAGGAGGCTCTTCATCAAAACTATCCATGTAAGAAGATTGTGAATAATAATCCGGGTTGGACGCTGGCTGAAAAAATTGTCCCTCATAACCCGATGACATGAGCATCTCTTGTGGGACAAAGGCAGGCAGGCGCTGCGCACTGGTTTGCTGTCTAGAGAAGGAAAATACTGATTTCTATACATCTCAGAGATAGATATCATGACAAATTATGGAAGGAAATACAATTTTCTTTCTATGAATTCTCCTAATTTTTACGAGTATTAACCAATGAAAGAAATAACTTGCTTAAAATTTAACTTTAATAAAAACAAATGAAATAGCTGGTCATGAGAAGGTTCTAGAAGAAAGATCCATACCAACTAATATTTATTGATCATATACAATGTGCTGGAGACTTTCCCTCACATTTTCTCACATAATTAATACTCTTTAAGGTAAAAATTGTAGGTTTAATCCCATTTAATCCCATGAAATAAAGTTTCATAGAGACTGAAGGACTTGTCCAATGTCACACAGTAGCACTGTAGGTGTGGGACTCCTAACTGAAATTGTCCCAGCATCTCTGCCTGTTGATATAATGTTGTTTTTCAACTTGGTTCAGGGGCAACAACTAAACATGACATTTCCTACAAATTTGTGGAAACAATAGGTAAAAATCAATTTTAATAGTATAGTCAATTCATACAAAAACACAAATGTATAAGTTGACTTTCTAGCAGTGGCCCTTCCCAGACAATTACCGCCAACTGAATTATCTTCAGGAACTTTAGCAACTAACTAAAAGGATTCTATGGCTGGGTTAATGTTCTTCTTTCAAAATCCGCCATTGAGTTTTGTTGGAACATGATGTTTCAATACTTCCCTGACTGTGCTTTTGTTTTTTATTTCACAATTTGTATGAGAAAGTTGGAAAACAACACTCTTAGTACATAACTTCTTACTAGAGCTAAGGAAGGAAGGAAAAAAAAGAGAGTACATGAAGTTATTTGATCATTTAAAATTGTTTTTACCTGAAGGAAGGGGGAAACATATAAGAAGTTGTCCTTATTAACATGTTTAAGTTTCTTTCATCAGAGCGCCTTAGGTTAAGCTAAAAATACAGCACAGGATTCTGAACTTTGTAGCTCCCTGATCTCTTTGTGTTAAAATATTTACAGAATGGCTTTTGGTACTTTCCTTCCAACATTTATCTTAATATTAAGTCTAAGAATAACATATTCAACTCCCCTTATACAAGTAAGCTTGACAGAGAAAATGACCTTCTCTTGGGAAGAAAAACCAAAAAGCTACCATAATAAAGATATGTGCATTTAATCATATGCTAACTCAGCTGTAAGCCCATTACAGCCAGGACCTGGTGCAATACTTCTTGAATCTCCAACAGCATATGTTGATTACTGTTACTGTTCACTTAGCCATGGGCATATTCTAAAACTTGTTTTTTTTCTTTTCTCAGCAAAATAGACCCACCCCCCACTATCAAAATTACTGGCAAAGGGGCACCTGGCTGGCTCAATGGGTTAAGCATTGACCCTGATTTTGGTGCAGATCATGATCTCAAGCTTTGTGAGATCCACACTGTGTCCACATGGAGCATGTTTGGGATTCTCTCTCCCTCTCTCTCTCCCCCTCCCCTGCTCATGTGTGTGCTATCTCTCAAAATTAATAAACTTTTTTTAAAAAACAACACTGGTAGCAGTGAATTATAATAACCTGAAGGGCATGCTGGTTGATAAAAGCCCCCCTTGATCCATATATTTTTAAATGTAGAACAAAAGGGGAAATAGGGTGGACTTAATGGACCAGCATTTAACCAAGACTATTTGACTAGAAACTGTCCTGGCCTCACTATAACCCATGCCCAGGTGTGATTAACCAGGCTTGAGAAAAGGTAACTTTTAAAATTACTGCCTGAAAAGCAATCTCTGTGAATGGGGGAATTGAGCATAGGTCACTGGCTACCTTGAACCAATCCTTGCAAAGAGAAAAACATTTTGGGAAAAAAAAGCCCTTTACCAGCTAAATCCCATCCTCTTTTTCTTTCCTCCTTCTCTGTTCTTTCATCCAGAAAATTTCTTCATCAGGAGCTTGGTCTTGGTTGTCCTTGGCATAATATTAAAATTTTCCCACCAGTTATTTAAGAAAGTTTAATTTCAAAATCTGTCCTACAAAGGAAACCTCAAATCTTTTATCTAACAAAAATTAACCCTGGTCACTTCCTATTACTATATGAATTAAAATTCCCTCTTTTTATAACTCTGACATGTGGACTCTGACATTTAACACTACATCTCAATAAAATCTAAGCAATGCCAATATAGTTGCATTATGAGTTCAAAGTTCTACCCAACAAACTATGTAAAATAACCCAATTCTCATGTTTTAGGACTTTTTTTTCTGAAAATTACTGTGCACCATAATTTCATTTAACCATACATCTGTTTCCTTTTTTAAATTTTTTAAATTTTAACTCCATAGTTAACACAGTGTTATATTAATTTCATATAACCCTATAGTATGTCCTATAGTGACTCAACCACTCTAGACATTACTCAGTGCTCATCATGATAACTGTACCCTTAACCATGTATCTTGAGTGTGTACTTAACCCCACATTTCTTAGCATTATCATTTTATGCTAGATGGCTCTAACTCTGAAGGCTATGCAAACATAGTTCTCATATTTTTAGTGGTATCTTTTAAGCCTACACTATCCTTTCATGAAAGTTATTCAGAGAGAATGGACTAGACATTTTCCTAATTGCTTTATTAAGCCCATAGCCCTGAAGTATTAACCTATTAATACTTAATGCATGACTTACATTAGTGTACCCAATAGTAAGATGGCAAGATTCTATTCTATCTATATTCCACATAGCAATGGGAGTTGTGCAGAGTGTATCAACAAAATATTCCTCTTCTCCTTGATTACACAGCATTTTAATTAGCTCTATGAGAAGATGCATATTGAAATTTTGATGATTTCTAACTCATCACATTATTCCAGATGAAACAAATGTCAACTAAATTAGACCAAAAAAAAAAAAATACTGGACTCTGGCTGGTAGTGTTTAAACATTAACTTTGTTAGCAGGTATCTCCTCTTCCTGTAAAAATAAATACTTAAATAAAAGCTTAACTTTCAGATGACTGCAAAAGATTCCTTTAGAACAACTGGCAACATTCTTAGTCATAGGACTCTTTTTTTGCTTCCTCACTGTGTGGGATTGCATTTCTCTTGAGGAAATAGTCCAATGACAGAATTTATCCCAAACCAAGTGGTTAGCAAACATGCCTCTGGGGTTAAATCCTATGTTCAAATCCCAGTTTCCTTATCTTAGGCAAATTACATCACATCTGTGCCTCAGTTTTCTCATCTGTAAAATGAAAATAATAATAGAACTCATGGTACAAAGTAGTGGTTACCAGAGGGGAGGAGGTGGGGGATGGGCAAAATAGATGATGGAGATTAAAACCTACAAACAACCAGTTATAAAATAAATAAGTCATGGGGATGACAAGTAAAGCATGGGGAATATAGTCAATAACCTGGTAATAACACATGGTAACTACATTTATCCTGATGAGCATAGTTTAATGTATAGAATTATCTAATATAACCTCAAACTAATATAACATTGTATGTCAATATGTCAATTTTATCTCAAAAAGTATGAACTAATAAGAACTATTTAAAAAAGCCAATTACTCAATATCAAAGTTGAACAGGGCTCAAAGTTCTTTACCAATATACCCAAGCCATAAAATCTGTGCTCTATAATAAAATAATAATAATGGAACATAAGGTTATTGTGAATTAAATTAGCTGAAATAAGTAAAGCATTTAGAATGGTGTTGGGCACACAAAAGATGATCAATAAGCATTAACTAAGTATTTGTACGCAGTTTTCTTCCTGAGGCTTAGGGCTTACACTAAAGCATTCTAGATGCCTTCCACACATCCTGAAACAGCCTCGTCTTTATTTGTAAATAGTTGTCTCTTCCTTAAAGAAAACAACATTAATATGAGGCCGGGAGGCCTTCTGTGCTGATCATCTTTAGCTTTTTATCATTTTGGTTTCCTTGGAACACCCAAACTGACTTTGGACAACACCCTGCCAGTCTTGTGTTTTCCCACCAGGAGAGTCTCTACTACATGCAAGCCAGGACTTATGTCTCTAAGCAATAAAGCAGTGGCCACACCCCTGGTCTATTTAAAAACCCTCTGGATCTTCACCACTTCTTTAGTATTTCCCTTTTCACCACCCATATCTGGGTTTATAAAGTTCCAACTAATCTCCAGGTGGATGATGTTGTGTTAAGGCACAGTCTGCAGCCAGGGAAAATATTTTACCTCTGAGGCAACAGGACTTAACATTCACCTTCCAAGGTAAAAACAGAAGATCATTGGTAAAAGACTCAGTAAGGGGCACTGGGATGCTCAGTCAGGTGAATGTCCACTTTCAGTTCGGGTCATGATTTCACAGTTTGTGGGTTTGAGCCCCACATCGGGCTCTGTGCTGACAGCTCAGAACCTGGAGCCTGCTTCAGATTCTGTCTCCCTTTCTCTCAGCCCCTCTTCTGCTCGCACATACTTTCTCTTTCTCAAAAAAAAAAAAAAAAAAAGACTAATGATTTTCTGTGATTGCAGCAATATATTTTCTGTGTCCTATTACATTGTCACTAGCTACATATCTTATTAAAAGTTTGTTTTTCCAAAACCGTAGGTATGGACTTCGATCATAACAGTCACCTGAGCTGCTTTCCTTTGTCAGTCTGATCTATAGGGCGTGTAAATGATGAGCTGACTCCCACTGCCATAAGAAGGGTTAGAGTGTATATTAGGTGATAAAAAATGTATCAACAGATAAGTATAATTCATTGAAAGTCTAACTGCACATTTAACTAATATTCAAGTATAGGTATATTTCCTAGAGCCTGACAACACAGCACACCTCCAAAAACATGAGACCATGAAGGTTTCAGAATTTTCAATACTATCATCTGAAACAGCCTGAGGCAACAATAGGACAGATCTACAATGAAAATATCCTCCTGGTTAAAATAATTCCATCTACTCCAGAATCATTTTATCTATGTAAGTCTCCAGTTGAGCCAGTAAAATGAGGCATTCTAAATACCCTAAATACAGGGGCACATGGGTGGCTTAGCCAGTTAAGGGTCCAACTCTTGGTTTTGGATCAGGTCATGATCTCATGGCTTTGGAGGTTTGAGCCCCACAGGGGCTCTGCACTGGCAGTCCGGAGCCTGCTGGGAGTCTCTCTCTCCGGCCCTCCCCCACTTGCATTGTCTCTGTCTCTCTCAAAGTACATAAATAAACCTTAATAAATAAATAATCTCAGTCAGTACAAAATATGCAGGATCAGTTGGATGGCGGTGTGGTTTAGGGAATGATGGAAGGGATGTCAACTTATACAACATTCCCAGATTCTGGCTGAGCCGATGGGTGCACAGTGACTTTGTGCCATTGGCAGTGCCACTAACTACGCTGGACACACTAGAGAAAGATCAGGTCTGGCAGAAAAGCTGGGGTTCAGTCTGTTAAAGCCCAATTAAAACATTCAAAGGGAATTTTCTAGTTGTTGTCACCTTTTCTGCAGAAGTATCTATTTCTTGCTCTAAATAATTTGAATAGATTTTCTATTTTAAAAAATAGAAAAATATAATGGGAAAATATAACCTAGATAACTGGATACAGGTGATTGGAAATAATGCCCATCTGAATTACTACCTAGTTAAAAATATTTTTTTAATGTTTACTTATTTTTGAGAGACAGAGACAGAGATAGAGAGACAGCATAAGTGTGGAAGGGGCAGAGAGAAAGAGAGACACAGAATCCAAAGCAGTCCCCAGGCTCTGAGCTGTGAGCACAGAGCCCAATGCAGGGCTCAAACTCATGAACCATGAGATCATGACCTGAGCCGAAGTTGGACACTTAACGGAATGAGCTACCCAGGTGCCCCTGAGTAAATAGTTTTTTAAAATGAGAAAACTCCTTCTTGTTCATTCTAAAATAAGAAAACTTATTTTATGTATAAATATCTTTATTGCCTTAGTAAGCACAGTCAACCAGGTTTCAGATGAGTATGCCACTGAGCAAGTTTTTTAAAACAAGCTCCCATTAATGGGGACAGGGGTGAACAGAGCCAAAGAGAACGAGACTCACAGATTATAACTGTCCCCTGGATTCCTGTGTCTTTTGCCATGATGGTCAGCATATTTACTGTGATTTGAGGTGTGTTTTTACTGAGCTATTCACTGTATGAATAAAAGATCAAATCTCTGGAGTTTGATGTACACTAATAAGTCGCTGACTTGACTCCATGTTTTATGTACCCCATAAAACTACCATAGCTAATATGCCCTTTTCTAATTCCTGAGACTTGCAGTGTGGATTGGAATTTCAATGTTACTGTAGTGGAATCAGGACTTGGATTTAAATGCTAAGCAACTGAAGCAGGCCAGGCCGTCAACCTAATACAATATAATCTTGAGTTTTCTCATTTGGTTATGCTAATTTCCCTCTCTTTGTCATCTTGATTTCTGGGCAATGTTGATATGTGTGTAATCAAATGGAGAAAGAAAATTGGGTGGCGTTGGTGGGAAGATAGCTGTGGTCTATGAGTCCCTGTATAAGGGACTCTTGTTGGGCTTTTTAGTTTAGTCTGAAAATGTAGATTGTAGATACTACCCAGGTGTTTTATTCCAACTGGAGAAGAGAAGGGAGAAAATAAACAGAAGGTGACTAGTTTCTTTTACTAAAATAGGAGAACAGAGCCAGAAAATCCCATTAAATAGCTCTCATTATGGATTTTGTGTTTTGACTTATCATCCTGGAACACCTCAATGTTCAAGCTACTCCCTCTGGCTGATCAACACTCTTCTACCTAATGATAATGTTCAGAGAGAGGGAGGGAGTGCTAGAGATTGCTTTTCATCTTACGGAATGCTTATGGTAACCTGCCTGAAGCTGGGTAACATAGAATAGGGAGGTGAATGAGGTGAAACTCTAGATATTAAACTTTTACAGTTTTAAAAACATTTCATGGCAATACCTTTCCCTATTGCCTTAGAGTAGCGGTTCGGCAGGAGTAGCTAGAAAACCACACCTATCTGTCTGTGTTTTCAGGAGTGACCAGCCAGTGGAAACAGTTTCCAAGTTGTCCTGGCATAGTAGGAATAGAAGAGTTCCCATTGCTTGTTGTATTTAGTCTACATTTTCCTCCTTCAACTGGATCTTTCAAGTACTTATCTGCTTCTAGAAAAATACACTAAAAAACCAATAAACTAAAAATATTTCTTATGTGATTACATTTGACCTAAACTTTTTGGAATGAAATAGTGACCACATATGCCAGTTAACCTAAGATGGCCCAGTTTTGATCCTGTTGTATCACCATTATTATTAATGACATGCATTTTACTCTTAAAAATGTCTTCATTTTATAATAAATTGTATGCCTCCCTTAGTTATGGGTCTAATCAATAACCTTGGACTAAAATCCAAACCTTACTTCTTACTAGCTGTGTGACCTTGGAAAAGTTCCTGAAGTTCTCTGGGTCCCTGTTTTCTCATATGTGAAACAGGGGAAAAATCAGTCAAGGGAGGAAATATACCAGCACTCATCTCAGGATTGTCTGGGGATCCAATGAGGAAACTTATATGCAGTTCACAAGAGTACCTAACACACAGTAAGAGTTCAATAACCATTAGTTATCTTAAAAATCGAAAAGTCTGACTTTCACAATTCACTAATCTAGACTCACAAAAGAACATCCAAAGAAGCAACTGTATATACAAATATAATAAGTTTAAATGACTTTAGGTAATAAAATGTCCATTGATGTGACAAGCTATAATTACAGAAAAAAATTAATATTTATTTTATGGTTTTACTATTCAACAAAATTTTCTATACATGATCACAAATGTTCTTCATGGTAATTCCATGAAGTAGGTATTATTAATGCCCTTATTTCTCAATTAAAGACACTCAGGGAAGTTAAAGAGTTTCCCAATATCAAAAAGAACAAACGCTAGAGCCAGAACTTGAACCAAATTCTTCTTACCCTAAATGCCCTTGCCCTATTTACCTTAGTGAAGAGTAAATACTAAATTCTTAGTATTTTTTATTTTCAGCTCAAGTTAAATCATCAACTCAAATAACTAACACATTCTGAAACATGTTTATTTTAATTCAATTTGAGAGCTTTCACACTGTATTATAATTGCATATTTAATTGTCCTCTCTCCAACATAAATTCTGAAATTGTATGAGGGAAAAGATTATGGACTTCTTTTTTATCATTGTGTTTGTAGCATCCTTCTTACTTCCTAACATACAAGCAGGCACACAATAAATGTTTATTAATTAAATAAAATCTATTTCTTGAGTACCATCCCAGAAAATAACATGTAAAATAAAAATGTGTTCTGTTCTGTCCAGGGCCTGTCTTCAGGCTCCCTGTTAAGTGATATTTTGAAAACAGGAGACAAGCCATCCACCTATAAATGGGCCTGTGGTGAATTGAATTAATTTCCCTGACCTTTCCTGGCATTTCTTCTTGAGTATTTTAGCAAGATATGCTGGAGAGAGCTTTGGCTTTCCCCAAGGAAGCCCTCCATTGTTAAAATATTATGTCTTCTTAAAATGAAAGCATACTCACTCTCTAGATGCATAAATATTTCCATAGACATTAGAATCTTCAGAACTCTGGTCCTGATTATCAATAGTATAATTAGATTGGTAAAAATCAGAGTCAAATTGTCCCAAGTCTGACATCCTGAAAAATAAGAAGGTTTTTTTACTGGGGATTTTGAGTCAATACAATTGCTTTTGAGATATTTACAAGGATTAAGTAATGATATTATTATTGCTGGATTCCTATTAGAGAGTAATGTATTCTTTGGATGGGCTAAATTAAGTATTGGAGAAGGGTGTGAAAATGTATTTAGAAAGTCTTTTATAAATGTGAATCTTCAATTAACTTTCTGAGGTTTTTGCTCACTAAGACTGTGATTTTGACCAAATTGACTTTGATGTTTAAGAACTAGCATTTGTCATCAAATTCTTTATTCTTAGCAGTTTAAAAGAAGAAGTTTTAAAATAGTATACATCTATTAACAAAGGACCATAGGGGAGGGAAAGGGAAAAAAACAGGTTAAGGAGAGGGAGGGAGGCAAACCATAAGAGACTCTTAAATACTAAGAACAAACTGAGGCTTGAAGGGGGGGGAATGAGTGATGGGCATGGAGGAGGGCACTTGTTGGGATGAACACTTGTTATATGGAAACCAACTTGACAATAACTATATTTTAAAAAAAGAAATTAAATCTGACCATTGAATGCTAAAAAAAAAATGGTATACATCTAGGAGGTTTTCCCTTAAACGATGTTAGCTTCTCACTTTAAATGCCTGCATACATGTTGCAAAGCCAGGAAGCAAATGGCTGATAATTCTGAACTTCATTTTCCCTAGAGCTTTGAAGTGTGTTAACAGCCTTCCCAACAACCCCCCCCCCGCCCCCCACCAAACAAACAAACAAAACCCAAATCCTACAAACCAGTTTCCTAGTTCTACTTCCCAATTCTTTAAATTGGGAACATTTTTCTTTTTCTACTGCCTTTCCTACTGCTCTTAGGCTTCTTGTTAGGAGAGGGAGAAGGGCTCAGTTCTGCTAAGAGAGGAATCTGTCTTTCTATACACACTCTCTACATGGTTTCAACTCACTTAGGGAGCGAAGAAGAGTGTGTGAGCTTGATTTAGACCTAATGGCTAGAAATACCAGAGGGAGGAAGAAAGACTTGAAAGGAGAAAAAGGTGGGGAAGAAAGTAATAGCAAGGTAATAGTGGCTCTTTGGGTGAAAATTACAGAATAAAGAATGTTTTCAAGTGGACAGATATGGTTATTGAACTCAACATTTTAATCTTCATTTTTCTTTGAAAAAGTATTTTGTTTCAAAGGAGTGAATTTAAATATCATGAGAAGCAATCCACACAATATCATAATTTATAGACTACTGTTATTAATAAGTTTTGAATGAAATTATATAAATACCCTTAGCTCTAAGAGCTTCATTAATAAGAAATATTGAAGTACTTGTCAAATACATCAAATTTTTTCAGTTTGTTAGAAATACAGAAAGCTTTACTAAAATTAGATGTAGCAACTGATACATCTGACTTAATATATCAAAACTTTTCATTAGTAATGTGTATAAAAGTAGCTATGAATTATGTAAACCAAAATCAAGACTCAAAGAATATTAAATCTTTTAACAACTTATATTTAAAGGTTTTAAAATTTAATAGCATAACTTTCTCAGACCATGAAAATGTTATTATAAAGCATAGAGAGTAATTTCATAGGAGAATACACTAAGGCTTCATAACATGCAACACTTTATGTAACATGATTATTGGTATTAGAGTCCTTACATAACTCAGCTTCATATTTTGTTTAAATGCCAAGTTTCTCAAAAGGATTAGACACATACCTTTGTATTTTTTATGTCAAGAGGTCTTCCAAGCAATGTGGTTTTACTAGAGAAATTTTAACAAATCAGTTCGTGAAATGATGACCTGCTGGCTCTCTATTTAAGTTTCTAAATTTATACTCTGACACTCTGAGCAGATGCTACAGCCAAAAAAAAAAAAAAACCCCACAGTCCTGCCAAAGGCAAAACACAGTGTCCAGTATCTTATAGAACACAGAACTTTTAAAGTTTACAAACAGTGAATGGTACAGGGCCATACAATTTGACAAAATGAAAAGGTAGATTCAATTTTCCTGTGTGCATGTCCCATTAAACTCTGATTTAAGATAATTAGCTGGAGTCAAACAAGAGGCCTTAATATTCCTTTTGCTTCATAGCCTATAACATATTAACCTAGTCATGATTTCCTAATAATAAGCAGTAAAAATCAATATATGGTACATACCCTAACTAGCAATCTTAGCAACAGTTTGAAAATGGGGTGTTGTCAATTTTATCCACATCTGAACCAATTTATACAAACAACGTTTAGGAAAGCTACCTATAATCTGATGTTTTCCCTCTTTCTCACTTCTCCAGCAGAACCCAGCACGGATATACTCATGTGATCCAGAAGTGCGTATTTATAGGTCATGTTTCTGTCCCATTTTTGAACCAATCCTGACCACCCAAAAGCATCAGCCCCATTTCCATTCTGAGAAGCTACCTGAGTTGTTTCCCTCTATATCTGTGGGTCATATCCAGGAGCCTTCTCCCTAGTTCTGACCCAGGTAACCTAGCTAATAGGACCAATTCCTATCTGGGCCTGGTGGTTTCGTTTCTGTTATCAACTTCATGGCTGGAGGTCAAGTTCCTCTATGATCTGCTTCATGCTGATTTCCCTTTTTAGGACTGAGCCTTCATGTGTATCCAGATCTCAGTAACTGAAACCTACTATTTGAGGGTGAATATATTTGGCAGTTAGAAATTTTCAACTAGAGCCAAAGACAAGAATGGTAAATTAAATAATTTTTCCCCTATCGCTTCTCGGCCTTTTGGCTAAGATCAAGTGTAAATAATTTTCCCCCACACTATTTTAAAACATTTGGTGTTTCAATTTCTTTGATCAGAGCTGCTCTTTATTAGGTCTCAGGTAACAGTAGCTCACACATTCATTGAGGATCTACTATTTAGTTCTCGCCTGTGTTCCAGATGTCATAGTTACAGAGGTGGACAAACTAAACAGACTCTGTATTTCAAAGAGATATAATTTAATACAGATTCTACTATATCTACAACAAGTATAAATGAGTAGCAAAGCATTGTTCTATGAACTTCAGGTTTAAATCATTTAGGCTTTGCAACAAGGTGATGTGTGGGGGACCAGCCCACGCACCAGAGTCCAAGGGTCTCTGAGTAGGGGGTTGGTGTCGGCGAAATATCTACAAGAAAGAACTCAGACAATGTGAATGGTGGAAGAGATCACAGTTTACTATGAAACTTGGTGTCTTAAATACCATAGGTGATTACATCATTTTTCTAATGATTACATTGTTTGTTACTTCCAGAAAAGTTATTATTTCCAAGGTAGCAAAAACAGAAAATCAAAACAGAAATGAGGCACAGTACAGAAGATCAAAAAACATAATTCATCACTCAAAATACATCAGCAGGGGTTTGTTTTATGTACATAGTGATATTATTAACCAAAGCTTATGACAAGGCTATTTTTTCTTAAAGGCTTAAACAATAGTCTGTGAGTAAGGTGCCCATAACTAGGGAGGAAGTTTCAATCAGAAAATCTGCCCAGTTACTGAAACCATGATTACCAAGGGGCATGATTAATAGGAGAACTAACCCCAGTCTCTGATCCACTTAGGTCAAGCAGTCAAGCGCACACATTTTCAAGTAGGGGAAGCAGGGTCCCAAAGGCCACACAGCACTTCTGGCTGGATGGGCCCCAACAGTGATGAAGTATTGTTATCCCATTTTAGAAGAAAAGAAATAGAGATTAAATACCTTTCCTGGGTAGAAGACAAGAGATGGATGAGCCAGTGTTTGAAACTTGATAGGCTAAGCCCAGAGCCCACATTATTATCCAAGATAATTTCAGGAATCAACTGAAATCTATCAAGAAGTTAGCGTATGCTAAGATGGAGAGCGCAGCAGGGGAGAGGGATTGGGTATTTAGTGAGGGCATCTTGAAAAGGTCATTTGGATTGAGACTTGGTTGTTGTTAAAGAAGGGAAGGCACTTGAAAGACTACGTTAAGAGTATGGAAAGCAAATTCTCTGAAATGGCAAGGAATTTTGCAGTTTGTGTTTTAGAAAGAAGGCCATGTGGTAGTGATTTTGAATCAGAGAAAAGTTGAAGGAGATGGCAGTCGGTGGCAGAGGCAGAGACCAGACCACAGAGGCATGGTAAGGGGTCTAGATCCGATTAAAATGGAAAGGCGATGCCACTGCCGGGTTTCAGGCAATGGAATGATATGGTCAGCTTCTGCAGGAACGCTTTAGGAGGATGTTGTGGCAGTAACCCCGGCATGAGGCACAGGGGGCTGGGATTGGACAGCAGTGGGCATGGGAGAACTGGGAGGAGCTTCTCAGCAGCTGAGGGAAGGGTGAATTGGAGGGGTCAAGACAGAAGCTGGCATTTAAATTCATTCTGGGGAAATGATAAGTTGTTGTCAGCAGATGAGGTCCCACGGAGCTAGGACTGAACAGGTTAAAATTATTTGTGGAAAGAAGATTTGTTGGGATTCAACTTCCACTGAAAAGGAGGGGAAAGAGGGACAATTATTGAGAATGATTTCTGACACCAGAATTCTGAAACTTCTTTGTACTAATGTATTTATGTCATAGAAGAGGCCAAATTGTTAGACAGTAGCCATATTTAGACCATCATACTTTCTATTCCTTCTTTCAAAGTTCTTTGTGTGAGAACGCAAGTTCCTTCCTGTAACAGCAAGGACTCAGAATGTATTTTTTCTGACATACAAATTCACTGACAGGCTTACCAAAGATAACATTTTCAATTTTAGTCCATTTAGATTTTAAACTTATTTTGTGCTTTTCAAGTTAGTTTCCTTCATGAAAAACTAGCTTGATTAAATGAACTGCAGAAATATGTGGACCAAAAATGGCATATAAAAATGAAATTAATCTAAGCCTCAAGTGAACTATAAGTCATGAAACATTCATAAACCAAATGACTTCATTCTCCTGGTAACTGCATTAATGAATCATTAATACATAAACCAGAATACTCTGAAGCTACTCTTATGCATATAACATTGTATGTGCATAATATATGCATTTAAATTTTTT
>NC_043700.1:158423273-158431113 GCF_006229205.1 Suricata suricatta | reverse complement strand
GGTGATCTGTAAGGTGTTAAATAAATTGTGAGCTGACTAACAGTTTTACCTGAAACAATTCACTGTATTTGACAACTAGGCAAACATATGTATTAAATTAGAAGATAAATACTTAGATGGATGGATGAATAATCACTATTTTTAAATTTCCATACTTAGAGTCCAGTATTTCTAATGGTGTATATCAGTCTAAGAATCACATAAGATTATGACATCCTTACTGTGATCCTTTCATATAAAAACAGGCTCAAAAAGCTAAGTGACTTGTGCAAAGTCACACACCTAGTATGTGACAGAACTCACCTGGAACCATCATTGTCACATCCACCCCTGTTTCCCTTCATTCCTCAAATTGTTCCTCCCAAAGGACTGTCTGTGGCTGTCCAAAATACTGTTGTTAGGAATGTACCTTTTTGGAAACACTAAATGACATTTATTTGCAGCCTCCAAAAATATTTTTCAGCTGAACAGAGCTGCCAATGGACAATGAGAAAAATGTGTCATCAGTTTCTACCCCTGCCGAAAAAGAAATGGATTATTTGTTACCGGTGTTTCTCAAGTAATTACTTAATTTTGACAGTCTATATTGCAATTTAATGTACAATGCTTCCATTTTAACTGTAAATCACTACTCTTATTAGGGCAGAAACAATACAATACAATTTGTGTTCCATTACTTCCTGTTAAGTTTATTTACTTATTTTAAGAGAGAGCAGCCCCATGCATGAGCGAGGGAGTGTGGGGAGGGGCAGAGAGAGAGAAAGAGATAGAAGGAATCCCAAGATGGTTCACAAACCATGAGATCATGACCTGACCCAAAACTAAGAGTCTGGAACTTAATTGACTGAGCCACCCAGGAGACCCCCATTTTTTAAAAAAGTGTATTTCCATTACTCTTTTAGAAAATATATTTTGGTCAGTATTCTCTACATTTTCCTTTTGTTAATATCACGTAAGTTCTGTTTCTGATCATCTTCCCTTTAAAGACCATGGCTGCTTCTATTTTATAAGTCTGAAACTGCAGCCCTGAATATCACATAGTCTAATGAAAATGGGCATAAAATTATGTTCCAATGCATGAATTTTAAAGAGCTCAATGTGGTCTATGGCAAGAAAATAGAACTACAAGTTCCCTCATTAATGGTGTAATTTATTGTTTCCAATTTGGCTATTTTTTGTTCGATTCCACTCTTGTCTGAGAAAAAAATGGAACCTAGCAGAATTATTACTGAACACATGAAGTTTTTAGTTTGGTAATAACTATACATTATCAAAAACATAAGTTGCATCTGAAATTATGAAAGTTGACATGAGTAGTAGTTGAGTTACACATTCTTAGTAACCATACTATTGTAAAATTATTTTAAAATGTAATTTAAAAATCCAGTGCATATACATTTAGCAGTCCAAAAGATTAATTTTTATAGGAAGTCTTTCCTACTAATTACATAAATTCCTCCTCAAGATATCTAACCACATGGATCTTTAGTTCTTTCATCTGTAAAATAAGAATAAAATTTAGGGACATCTGGGTGGCTCAGTTGGTTGAGCATTGGACTTCCATTCAGGTCATGATCTCAGTTTGTGAATTGGAGCCCCACATTGGTCTCACTGCTGTCAGCAAGGAGCCCAAGTTGAATCCTCTGTCCCCCTTTCTCTCTGCCCCTTCCCTGCTTGTGCACATGCTGTCTCTCTCAAAAATAAATAAAACATTTAAAAAAAGAATAGAATTTATACCTACCTGTTAGGGACTATTTGTTTTAGCTCTATTCCATCAAATTCATTTTATTTTTCCATGTTTTATAATATACCTAAATTATTAAAATGAACACATTTGCAATGCATATTGGTATGTATGTATATAAATAAATCTGTGCATAAAACATGAATATTATACAGGCTTTTGTAACAGGAACAATTAACACAGTGTGGAGCAAATAGTAAGTGCTCAGTAAATATTATCTGTTATGATTATGCTTCTAAGTGGAAATAAAGTTGGAAAATAGCAGGTATCTATATTCACTTCCTGTCCAATATTTATAGTCACTCACCACATAAATATTTCTTAGTCACTTCCTCTTTGCTATTACATAAATCTACATGAAAAAGATCCATTTCACTAAAAGAAGGTGATGGGTATCTGTTATGTAGACAAATAGTGATTAGACATGAAAGATTACTTCAACATTTATCTCTTATTTTTTATAAAGAAATAAACTTTTTAATGACAGAAAGACTAAGAGTAGACTTTCTTGCCAATATACCACTTATTATTTTGATTAAACTCTCTCAGATACCAATCAGTAATGATGCAAGCATATTTTATCTGTATTTCTTTCAGCAATGAAAGGCAAAATCCTTCCCATGCTCTATAATTATACCTTTGCAATTGTACCATTAGATTTTTTCAAGATTTTTTCATTGCAACACACTGAGTAGTTGAAAGGAGTTGCAGCAGTTTGTAAAAAATGACCAAATATTATACATTTAAATATAATTCTTAACATTGAAATTCTATTTCATAAAACAGTAGCTCCACCTTTTGGCAGTACCTACAGCTTAAACTTCTAACTTAGTGGACATTTAGTCAAACATTACCTTGATAGGAAGGTGTCCTTTTACAAACAACTCTATGCTCTGAAGTATTTATATTTTCATACACAAAATTGAGCTAGGGAACTTAGCGTATTTACAAAGCAATATTTTGAATACAGTTTCATTTCATTTTTAAAAAATGTTTTGGGTCTCTGGTTTAAAATGGCACTAGGCTAGAAAGTTGCCTCATGATTTCTAGAAAGACATTCTTGTAGGTTTAGAAAAAGATAAATACTCCATAATCCCAAAAAGTGATGCTTGGAATCAGCCTACTGCCTGAATCTGGGCAGAATTTCCATGATAAACTTGATGAGTCTGCAGTGAGAAAAATGACTTCTATCACATTTTTCCTGTCATGCAAGAGAACAGTCATTCATATGAAAAGAAGTAGGTAGATTCCTGAGACCCTTGGAGCTTTAGGATTTATACATAATAGAAGAAAGAACAGCCATGACAATACTTTGAGTATTCTGCCTTTTATTTTCAATGTTTATTTATGGGGCGCCTGGGTGGCTTAGTCGGTTAAGCATCCGGCTTCGGCTCAGGTCAGATCTCACGGTTCGTGGGTTCGAGCCTCGCGTCGGGCTCTGTGCTGACAGCTAGCTCAGAGCCTGGAGCCTGCTTCAGATTCTCCCTGTCTCTCTGATCCTCCCCTGCTCACGCTGTCTCTTTGTCTCTCAAAAACAAATTAAAAAAAAAAACAATCAATGTTTATTTATTTCTTTTTGAGAAAGGGAATGAGAGAGAATATATATATATAAGTGGGGGAGAGGCAGAGAGAGAGGGAGAGAGAGAATCCCAAGCAGGCTCCATCCTATCAGTGCAGAGCCTGATATGGGGTTAGATCTCTGAGCCGCCCAGGCATGCCAGGATTCTGTTTTTTTAATTGCCAGTTGAAAAATCTGGCCACCTGCTCGTATAATAAATATTTAGAGAAGGCCACGTCCAGTGAGAAGGAGTCTCAGTGTTGGGGAATACCGTGAAGAGGAGTTGCAGCAACAACATTGGGGCAGAAGTTCTTGCCAATTACGGTTGATGCATCCTGTGAACTATTGTCCCCCCTCTATCTGGTTGTTGATAGTACCAAAGACAAGAGCTATTTCGTGACAATGCATATTGGGGTAATAGAGCTTTTCATGTCCCACAGTACTTTCACTGAGTTATCTGATGATCCAGTGTAGTATAAAAACCCAATAGAAGAACTACTATTTGTATTTTTCTTATTGAATAAGAAAAAATATTAAGCTTTACCAGTATTTCATATGCAAACCCTCCCTGTTTTCCAGGGCTTATCTGAAGTGCTGGTAAGGTCTTGGGCGAAGAGTGGGAGCCCATAACTTAGAGAGGTTGACAGTAGTGACCATTTTCATCCCTTCCCTTTCGTAGGACTGCAACATATTGTGGTTTATAAATGTCCACTAAATAAAGTAACAGAATAGATTTTTTAGAATTTAAATTTTGCTCACAAGGTCACACATGTCTTCAAAGTCAAAGTCAGAGAACAGATTAATTGAGAGGACAACAGAATAGAACAAACCATAAAAGCGGGAAGCTGATACCAAAAAGGAGTTGTATTATTTATGAAGCATGAAAAGAAGCCATTCAGTAAAACAGAATAATTTAAATCCTCAGTGGAAATGATAGAGTATAAATGATAGTTAAGAAAATTTAATCAGGGCTGTAGAGAACACACTGAAGATATTATCTTCTAAATCAGGAGGAAAAGACAAAAAATTAGAATTAAGGAGAAAATAATAGCAAAGAAATGAGCAATTAATGGTAGGCAAAACTGTGAAAAATATTTAAGGTATTAATAGTTTTAAACTAAAATTAGAAATAAGTTTGACCTATCAAATTAATATAGACGAAATTAAGTGAAAATACCTAGTTTTAGGAGAGATGAAGGCAACCAGCTATCCTGAGGTTGTCATGCTGGAGAGGCTGTGTGAAGAGACCACATGAAGAGGCCCTGTGACCAAAAGAAAAAGAGATGCTTGGCATTTTAAGTCTCCAGCTTTTCCAGTCATCCCAGTTGAGGCCACAGATACCAGGAAACAGAAAGAACTCATCTCTGCCAAGTCCTGCCCAAACTGCAGACTGCTGATTCTGCAACAGTAACGGCTCTTGTTTTAAGCCACTACATTCTGGAGTGGTTTGTCGTACAGCAATAAATAACTAGAACACACTCTGGTATGTGGAATTGGTGTAGGGGTAGAGGATTCTTCCTTTCTTCCTTCCAGGGTCTTTGGTTGGTCTAATAATTAACTTGACATAAGACCAAAAAAAAATAAATTTGTGAAGAATTGATGAGACAAAGAAGTTTAGGCTGAGGTAGTAAATTAGTGAGGAAGGTGGCACCTGCTCTTGGTTGAGCAGCCGACTCTTGATTGTGGCTCAGGTCAAGATCCCAAGTTCACGGGATTGAGACCTGGGTCAAGTTCCTTGCTGAGCGTGGAGCTGTTTAAGATTCTCTCTCTCTCTCTCTCTCTCTCTCTCTCTCTCTCTCTGTCCCTCCCCCGCTCATTCTTTCTCTCTCTCTCAATAAACAAATAAACATTAAAATAAAAGAAATATGCTCTCAAATTCATTTGGCAGAATTAATTTTCAGGACTGAGCATTTTACATATATTCCTCAAATGATGTAATGGGCTTTATAACTTATATGAGCTTGTTTTAGTTAAATACATATGTTATAGTGTTATATATGTTTTACATATATGTGCATATATACATGAAATTAGAAAAAGTAATAGGTCACAGTAATTAGTGTAACATAGTGATAAATTAATTGATTAGCAAATATTAATGACAAACATTTCTATTAAAAATAGGTGTATCACATTCCTCAGCATTTACCCAAAGGAACTGAAAATGTATGTCTATACAAAAGCTACACACTGATTTTTATAGCAACTTCATAACTGCCAAAAGTTATAAGCAACCAACAAATGGGAAATGGATAAATAAACTATGGTATATCCATAAAATGAAATAGTATGCAGCACTAAAGAGAAAGACGTTATCAAACCGTGACAAGATATGCAGCAAGCTTAAACACATATGACTAAGTGAAAGAAGCTAATCTGGAAAGGCTATATACTATATAATTCCAACTATATGGTGTTTAGAAAAATCAAAACTATGGAGACATTAAAGACCAGTGGTCTCTAAGGGTTGCAGGGAGTGAGGATGAATGGGCGGAGCACAGAGGATAGGGGAAACTTCTGTACCTTCCTTTTAAATTTTGCTGTGAACATAAAACCACTTCTAAAAAATAAAATCTTAAAAATAAATATAACTCAAATCTCATCAATAAGTATGTTTGATTACCTTTTTGGTTGGAGAAGTAAGAAGTTGTAGGTTATAAATAATTTGTGGTATGTTTTTATTGCCAAAGTAAGTATATCATGTGTTTTAAATACAGTAAAATTATCTTTAAAGTCTTTCTTTTCCTTTCTATTGTATCAGTGTTTTTATGTGGAAATCTCCTGCCAAGTTATCTGTTAAAGGTGTGAATTTTAGCCTGTGGATATCACACTACAGTTCTCGCAGAATAAGAGTCATACTGACAGGTCTTAGTGGAACAACTGCTTTCCAGTTGTGGTAGGAAGCATCTTCCATGGTTCGCCTCCTGGTGTTCATGTTCTGTATAATACCTTCCCCTGAGTGTAATCTGGACAAGTAACTTGGTTCTAAACAATAAAAAATGGCGATGGTGATGGGGTGTAATGGCCATGATTAAGTTACAAATGATTGTGACTTCTGTCTTGTTGGGAGATGGTGTCTATTGTCTTCATGGCTTACACACTTTGATGAATAAGCTGCATTGTGGGAGAGGCCCAGGTGGCATGGAACGGGGAGGAAGTAAGGATCTCAGTCAATACAACCTGAATGCTGCCAACGGTCACTGAGTGAGCTTGGTGACAGACCCTCTCTGGTGGCAACTTTGATGAGATGCTAGTTCAGATAAGCTTTCTAGTTCAAACACCCTCATTGAGGCCTTGTCATAGGCTGTTAAACAGAGGACTCAAATAAGGCATGAGAAGTTTCTTGACCCAGAATCTATGAGATAATGAATGTGTATTGCTCTGTAACAATAGATAATAAAAGATACTTGTCAGCAAAACTTTTTTTTTTAATTTTTATTTTTGAGAGACAGAGAGTGTGAGCAGGGGAGGGCCAGAGAGAGAGGGAGGCACAGAATCTGAATCAGGCTCCAGGCTCTGAGCAGTCAGCACAGAGCCCAATGCGGGGCTCGAACCCACGAACCGTGAGATCATGACCTGAGCTGAAGCTGGACACTTAACCGACTGAGCCACCCAGGCACCCCAGTAAAACTGTCTTTAACTAAGTTCTTAAAAAACAAAACTAATTAAATGAACAAAACTCATCTTCATAAAAATCATGCCAATTTTATGCAACTCTCCTTTTCTAAGAAAGTCATATAATTTATCTGGCAATCCAAACCAATATCTACGATAAAGTATCTTCTAGATGTTAGTCACTAATGCTATTTCTCACTAAATCCTTTGTTATGATGAAGCAGGGAAATGGGAGAACCTATATGACCAGAGGACCTACTGCTCACCTTTTTCGAGAAGGAAGAACAGTATCAAGTTCCTCCACTAAGACA
Source organism: Suricata suricatta (assembly GCF_006229205.1). Classification (NCBI taxonomy): domain Eukaryota; kingdom Metazoa; phylum Chordata; class Mammalia; order Carnivora; family Herpestidae; genus Suricata; species Suricata suricatta. The sequence continues at coordinate 158,423,885 of NC_043700.1, read as the reverse complement.
GCTACAGAGTTTTGTCTCAGAGATTTCCTTAGTCATTATCTCCTTCCACCATGGAGGCTGAAGTACAATAACAAAGATGCCTTCTTTCGCCCATTTGACCTCAGGTAATTGACTTAGCTTCTCTGGACCTCTGTTTTCTCATCAATAAAATGATGTTTGTGGATTATATGATGATGCATAAAAACACCCCTATAACTAATAAAATACTGCAAATAAATGCATTTCTAAAAGATGCTACATTCTTTTATTTTTAACCATAAAGATTTTATTTTTTAAAATAGTTTATTGCAAATTGATTTCCATATAACACCTAGTGCTCTTCCCCACAAGTGCCCTCCTCCATTACCACCACCTCTTTCCCCCCTCCCCCTTCCCCTTCAACCCCTTCAGTATTCAATAGTCTTTCAGGTTTTGCGTCCCTCTCTCTCCCCAACTCTCTTTCCCTCTTCCCCTCCCCCTGGTCCTCCATTAGGTTTCTCCTGTTCTCCTGCTAGACCTATGAGTGCAAACATATGGTATCTGTCCTTCTCCGCCTGAAATGACACCCATGAGGTCCATCCACTTTGCTACAAATGGCCAGATTTCATTCTTTCTCATTGCCATGTAATACTC
>NC_043700.1:158363585-158423173 GCF_006229205.1 Suricata suricatta | reverse complement strand
GACTCAGGGCTCGAACCCACAAACCATGAGATCATGACCTGAGCCAAAGTCAGACCCTTAACCAACTGAGTCATTCGGGCACCCCTTACTGCAAACTTAAATCCTCTGCAATCTGTAGAGATTCTTTTGACTAAAGCCTCTAGGTGCTTTTTTTGACGGTTGTTTACTTTTTTCATATTCCTAGTTCAACTTTAAAAGTATTTATTCCTCATATTCTTTACTCTAGAAGTGACCATTTCTTTCCTTCAGAGTAAAAAAGAAATAAAAAAAGTTCCACAAGAATGGCGCCTTGGTGGCTCAGTCACTTAAGTGTCTGACTCTTGATTTTGGCTCTGGTTATGATCTTATGGTTTGTGGGATTGAGCCTTGAAGTTGGGTTATGGCTGACAGTGTGGAGCCTGCTTGGGATTCTCTCTCTCCTCTCTCTCTGCCCTTCCCTCTCTCTCCCACTCTCTCTCTCTCTCTCTTTCTCTCAAATAAACAAATAAAGAAAAAATAAAATTCCACAACTGCCAAAGAGAAATAAGCACAAAACTGACTGATACTCCTTATGGTAATTCACTTTCAGATAAATGAATATTTATGAGGTGTTTCATGAATCTAAAACCAATGATAAAAATCAGGTATATTAGAATGGGAAAAATAATCAGCACTGTACAAATAATAATTTACAAAAAAAATCAGAGAAGCAAAAATTAAAGTAAGAATCAGGTGGTAAAGTAAAGTGATTTTCTAAAAGACAAATGAAGTCACAAAAAAATTAACTCCCTTAAGGAATAAAGATCTGTTTTCCTTTACATTCTTGCTCTTAGAAGTGCACTCTCTGGGATTGTTTACAAATCCTTTAATGCCTATATAGACATTTATTTCCACCAATGTCCACCATTGTTTCATTTCCTGTCAGCACCTAGTTTTCCTTTTGGAGAACGCCCTGCTAAAGTTTGAGAGCCATGTTGTTCTGACCAGAATGACAGCACATCTTCTGGGAGAAACACTGCAATAACTAAGGTATCCTATTGTTGCCCTTTACTTAGCTACTGTTGTACATTTTGGGTTCTGACACTTTCTTAAACACAGAGCACATGAGTCTTAATCTCAGGGTCATGAGTTCAAGCCACACGTTGGGCATGGAACCTACACATCCAACCTCATGCCTCCCCATATTTTAAGAAGATAAATATTGGGGCACCTGGATGGCTCAGTCGGTTAAGCGTCCGACTTTGGCTCAGGTCATGATTTCATGGTTCGTGCGTTCAAGCCCCACATCAGGCTCTGTGCTGACCGCTAGTTCAGAGCCTGGAGCCTGTCTTCAGATCCTGTGATTCCTTCTCTCTCTGACTCTCCCCTGCTCACGCTGCCTCTCTCTCGCTCGCTCTCTCTCTCTCTCTCTCTCAAAAATAAATAAAAACATTTAAAAAACTTTTTAAAAAGAAGATAAACATTGTACATTAAAATCCATAATAAATTACTTATTTAGGAACTTAATAATTGATTCAAATTTTTAATCAAGTACGCTCTTTAAGTGAAATACAGGCTTTGTACAATGGCAGTATTGCAGTCAATGAGGTTTATCCAAGGCGCGATTATTGCTAATTGACAACTTTAGGTGAAATACAAATGCTCACTGATTTAGCCTTTGGAAAAAGACATAGCTTTCATAGTTTTACTAGTGAAGATTTGTGCTTCCAAAAATATTATATTCCAAAGAGTGCAGCCATTTTTGGGCACTCCCTGTGGTTTTGAAAGTTACACGCCTGAAAGACATAGCAGCCAGGCTCTTCATGTGTGACATAATTTGGCGCATGAGTAGCACATCATTTCAGCAGGTCCAAAACTTCAGGCTAGGTCATCAAACAGGTTTTTGAATATCCAAGCAATAAATAAAGGAATGCCAAAGGCAAGTCACTTCAGTTATTTCTAAATCCCTGAATCAATAAGTTTTATGGAGGAATTTGTGAACCAGAAGCTTTGCTTTTAAGGTTTTTTTTCTTTTAAGTTTATTTTGAGAGAGAGAGGAGAGAGAGAGAGAGAGAGAGAGAGAGAGAGAGGAGAGAGAGAGAGAGAGAGAGAGAGAGAGAGAGAGCGTGCATGAGCGAGCGAGAGAGCAGTATAGGGAGGGCAGAGAGAGAGAGCAAGAAAAAGAGAAGCCCAAGCAGGCTCTGCACTGTCAACATGGAGCTGTATGTGGGGCTCATACCCATGAACTGTGAGCTCATGACTTGAGCGGAAACCAAGAGTTGGATGCTGAATGGCCTGAGCCACCCAGGTGCCCTACTCCCACCTTTTTTTTTTTTTTAATCATAAAGACTAATATCCCATGAAGCTAGAAAGTAGTTGCATTGGTCTTCAGATGTAAAGGCAGTCAGAAGAGTCTCACTGGGGGCAAAACAAAACACTGCCTCTTCCCTTGTATTCTTAATCTTATAAACCAATATATGAAATCTGTGATGAATGAAGACCACAGACCAGTTCATCCATTTCAAGTGTGAAATAGGAAAATCTTTTTTGTTTTTTTTTTACTTTGGTTTTGTAAAAGTTGCCTTTTTCACATTCAATTCTCTTTTCAAGGCAGGCTAATTTTATCTTTTAGATAAATATATTTCTTTTCCATCCACCTGACCACTGCCCTAAAAGGCCGTCATAATTTATGTCTCAAACCTAACTTCAGACTTAACTGCTAACCTGCCTTCAAGCAGCTGTTAGAATGGCCTACATGAAACACTAACTAGCCATGTTATTCCCCTTGCTTGAGACCTTTCCAACCGAGCAGTCGCTGTAACTAGCTTCAACATGAAGGTCAAGCTCCTCCTTCCATGGGCTGGCTTCTGATTTCTTTTCAAGCTTCATCTGTTTCTCAATTCCTGCAACCTACAAGTTCTAGATGTTTTGTACATGTATCATGCCTTTGCTCACATAGGACATAGAATGCCACCCTCCACTTCCTTCTCAGCCTGGCTAAGAAAACACCAACTTAGGTGGCGTAATTTTGTGGCCAATGGAATGATATTGAAATCTATCAGAGTCGTGTTTGAATGTCCCTTTGCTACATACTGTGTGTGTGAATTCAAACAAACTGTTACCCTGCTGAAGCCTGAGTTTCCCCATCTCTAATGAAGGAAATATAATACTGATTGTAGCGTTGTTTTGAAGGTTGAGAGAATATTAATAAAATGCTTAGACAAATATGTGGCACATAATAAGTCCTTATAAATGTGTATAAATTCACTTGCCACATGAAGAATTTTCTGAAACCTCCACCCCCTAACTGTGGAAGGTGCCTCTTTATCTTCTAATATAACAACCTGTCCACATTTCTATCATAGCAATTACAACGTTGTAATACAATTATCTTTTATGTAATGGCTTTCTTCCCTTCATTGTGAATCCTTTCAGTACCATAACCACATCTATTTCATTTTTGCACCCCTGAATTAATACTGTGCTCTGGATACTTACCAGAATTTCTAAAAAATATAAACACACACCTCACATACTGTGACTGTGAACTGTTCCTCTCATTTCCTTAAAGAGTATCCTACTTAGTGTGTCAAATTCTTTTCTCAGCTATTTTATTTCCTACCCTTTGACTTCAAAAACTCCCACAGGTTTTATCATCATCTTTTTATATATGGTTTATAAAAGTCTAGCCCTGAACCTTTTTCCCCAGGCTCCTGTTGGGTACTGAATATCTAAGTGTCACATTGTAGTAAACATCAATTACACTCTCCAATATACCAAAGCTAGAAAATGGGAAGTCATCCTGGACTCCTACCTCTTTCTACCTCAAATTAACCCTGTTAATTCTATCTCCAAAATATCTACCAATTACTCTTTCATCTGTATTGTTTGCCAGTGACTCATTCAGGTCCTTAGCGTGTCTCACACAGATTATAAAAATTGGAGTCTCTCCTCTCTGTTTCCATTTCTGTTTCATCACTATTTTCTTTCCTCTTCAGTCTATTTACACACCACTGTTAGAGTAGGTCTCTGAAAACAAATACAAATAAAACACATGTTTCTTCCTTGCATATAGTACAATAGCTTCTGCAAGATAATGATGAAATGCTAACTAGCAAGACCTTTTGCAAAGTTCTTCACCAACTTGACCGAAATTGTTTTTTCCATACATATCTCCTGCCACTTTTCTCCCTCTTTCCTCAAATACCTTCAATGTTGTAATACAAAAACATTTATAAAACCCTAATTTGAAAATACACGAAACTCTACATATTATCACAGATTTTTAAAACTGACTTAAAAAATGAATGCTAAAGCTGTTATTTTTACTGGAGACACACGGTGGCACCAACTTAGCTGCCTGACAGCAGTTTGGAGGTCCTTTGTTTACGTCCCCTAGATATGCTTCTAAATGTGTGCAAGCACTTGTAAGGACTGCTGTGATGTCCTTTTAAACATTATTAACAGGATGCTGGTGTCAAAATGCTTTGCAGTAACTTGAGGCAAATTTAGAGGTGCTAAAATTATTTGTGTATTATGATTTTCTTTACTATTCCCTTTGTCATGGGCTAGTGTCCCCCCAACCTCCAAATTCGTATGTTGATGTCCTGACCCCAGTACACCTCAGAATGTGACTGTATTTGAAGATAAGGTCTTTAAAGAGGTTATGTAGAATGAGGTATTTAGGGTTGGCCCAAATCTAAAATGACTGTGTGCTTATAGGAGGAGATAAGGACACAAAGAGGTACAGAGGGAAGGCTGTGGAGACACAGGGAGAAGACAATCATCTCTTAGCCAATGAGAGAAACCAGCCCTGCTGACACTTTGATCTCAGACTTCTAGACTCCAGAACTGTGAGAAAATACATTTCTATTGTTTAAGCCAACCAGTTTGTGGCACTTTGTTTTATAGCCCTAGCACACTAATAAGCTCTTCACACATGGTTTAAAATACATGCATGCAATATGCATAAATACAATAGTTGTGGATGGATGTAATATGTAAGGATGTCATCTCCCTATTATATATTCATGGGGAAGATGATTCTTGATTTACGCCAGATTTTAATATTGTGAGCTCTTCAGTAAAGTAAAATGCTACTGTCCCAAATCTTGCCCAATTCCCTCTACCGACCATGAACTCAACAGTTCGTATGTTTTTACTCTAATGGAATGGCTAAGGGTGCAGTCTCTGGAACTAGACACTTTATCACTAACTGGCTAATTGTGGGCAGTTTCTTAAAAAGCCACATTTTTCTCAGATGTCTATAAGAAATAGTCACAAGAATATCTGCATTAAGGGGCCCTGTAAGGCTTAAACAAGCTGATAGAAACAAAGTGTGTATAGTAGTACTGAGAACACAGTGCGTGCAATTATGCTGTCCGTAATCCCTTTGCTTGGTTAAACTCGAGTATTACTTTTTATCTTCAGAGGAAAATACACCTCCCCTTGGAAACTTTATTGACTCAACCTCCCCTTTCTTCCCAGATTGAAAACTAAATAAATTTGTACTGTCAAAAATATTGCAGAGGGATGAGCTTTGGTTTCAAATACAGATTTTTACATTTACCTATTATGTGATTTCAGACAATTTGCTTAATTTCTTTGAGTTCTCATACCAAGCACAGTACCTAACACAACAAATGCTCAGTGAGTATTTTTCCAGTGAGTCCGTACCTGTGGGTTTGGGAATGTAGCCTCAACCCAGTAAGACAGTGCAGTGTTCCCAGAGTGTGGGACTAGTGGAGGCACGAAGATGATTTTAGGGGACACAGACATGGCGTCAAGAACACTGAAATCACACAGAGAAAATTCTTTCAATTTTATTTCAATAATGCTAATTAGGTCAAGGAGAAAAATCTTTGTTTAGTGCTATGTTTCTGAATTCTTCTCTAATGCCTGCCAATCTATGTTTTCAACCAAGAGAGATTCAGAGTCTTTCACAGGTAACATCTTAGAATTGAATCACATTTAAAAAAAATTAATTACTTATTTTACCGTTTTATTTTAATTTACGACAGGTCTTAGTTCTTTTTCAATTTCCGTTAATGATACAAATTTATCGTTTAAAATAAATTATCAAAGGTAATTTGATTTAAATAAAAATATTAAGTATGTAATAGAAGTATGATGATGTAGTGAAATCAATGAGAATAATGTTCAAATTACTGCAGTTTGGGCAACACTGATTTCATTAAAGCACCATGACTAATCGTATTCATTGTACTTCAAGGTAGCTGTCGTTTATTCTCTTAACAATGGTGACAGCAGTAATTAGTGTTGTAACAAGTACTGTTTTGATTAATAGTACTCCAAGAACAGACCAGAACCAAATACAACGGTGAACTCAACACATGCTGTTATCATTCTTCTACACAAACACTAGACAGTCCAAAAAAAAAAGGGGGGTGATAGTGGGGGTCACACAGTGGTCTCATTATCTCTGATCATTATCACCCACCTTAACTTAGCCAGAGCTCTGCCCTCTGCAAGGTCAGTATTTGTTGAAATCGTAACTTGAAGATAATGGAGACTTCTGGGAGTTCAGGGTGCAACTTTTTTTTTTTCCCACCTTCCCTTTTGGCCCAAACTTTCCCAGGATGTTATTGCAATCAATTTTATCACGTGTTTCCTTACCGGTGCACTAAAATGTTTGCAATATCACTAACAGCATGCGGTCTCTATTCCGACTTTCAGACTTCCATAAACGGTTGCAGTGTTATTTGCCATGTGGTAGGAAGCTGCAGGTCAACTGGGTTTGGAGCTCGGGAAGTACACTGATCGCGACAGCGCTTTCCCTCACGTGACCTCCTTACAGCCTCCCGTGCAGGCACGCCGGCGTCACGACGTCGTGCGACGTGCAGGCGCCGAACGCCGGCGCTGCGTCCCCGGCGTCGCTCCGGAGCCACTGGTTGGGCGGAGCTGGCCGCTGCCCTGTTTCTTCTCCGCCAGTGTAAGACGGGTCGCGTCTTTTTCGCCAGATCTTAGGCGGGGGCGTCTGCCAGGAAGTCGCGCCGCTAGCAATGGCGCCGACCTGTCTCGAGATCCAGACCTGATGCTCCTGTCGCGCGGAGGGATGTGGACTCTTGGGGGTCGGGGCCGGTGGCACGGCCGCGCGCTGGCAGTGTGGGCCACCGAGGCCGCACAGCGGGGGCGCCCGGAGCCTCGCCCCACGCCGACCTGTGGGACTCCTACGGAGTTCAGGGCTCGGGACCGGCTCTACAGCTCTGCTGAGCGCAAGGTGACCGCCGTTAGGCTCTAACTCGGTTTTAAAATATGGGAGGGCGTTCCTTGCGGGTTTGGAAGCGTGAAGGGCTTCCTGGATTACCTGTGGACGCAGGTGGGGTTCCTGTAAAGGCGGCCAGGCTGAGAGCGCAACTGCGCTCTGGGTTCTGAATCCTCCGCCGGTCACCAATGTGACCTTGGACAAGTCAGGTTCCTACTTTACTAGTTTGTAATGTCGGTCCCTAATTTATTGTTAACTTTATGTGACCCTAAACAAACGTGTTTTCTGATCCTTTGTTCTTGTGATGGAGAAGGTGCACTGTTTGATAACTATGAAGAATATGATACAGTGTAGGCAGAAAAGTAGAGTACTTGGATGCAGGTTATGAGTAATCGGGAAGAAGTAAGACTTAAATATGATTAATTGCCCTCTTAAAATACCTGTGGAATGTAAAATGGATTTATGTTGCAATTTCAAGTTCTTAAAAGTGGTGAGGTCCTGTATATCTTTCTAACTGAATGGCAATTGAAAGGTGGGGGTGGAGAGGGGGAATCCACTGGGCAAACACATCAGGGTTAGTTTTTTCTTAGAATTTCTTTCACATATAAATTGCACCTTCACTGTCTGCTTTGTATTAGAGCTAATTATAAAGGTCACGGGTATTGTGGGTTTCATTGTAATTTTCTTTTTTTTATGCTAATTATGAAATACAGATTTGATTGGAAAGATAAAATATTGAGAGTCCAAAAAGTGACATACTCAACTTGAATAGCAGTTTGCCATGAGGAGATGTATGCAACTAAAACTCGGGAGTGACATTCTAAAGTATTTTAAAATGTTAAGTGACAGTAGGTTTTATTGTTTGTTTTTTGAGTTTTTTTGTGCATATTAACCTTTTTTTCTCTCTCCAAAGAAGTTGCCAAACAAAATGTTGTATTTAAATAACACGTTTGAAGATAATGAGAGTACAGATTTTTAACTAGATATGACTGCATTTAAATGTGTGATGAGGGCAAAGAATTTCCTTAAAACTTCTCTGTAGCTTTTTTTTTTTTTTTTTTTTTTTGCCTCAAGAGGTTTTGTTAGACAAGGTGCTCGCTCTAAGCCTGTTCAGGAGTTCTAAGTGCCTTGTGTTCTTCATTCATGAAAATCGTTTTCTCATTGGCCCTGTCAGTGATGGAAATATTTATAAGGGACTCTTATTTAGCTAAGTTGTCACCTTACCAGTGAAACTGATATATTTGATGAGTGTTACTTTTTTAAATTTTTATTAAAAAAAATTTTATGTCTTTATTTTGAGAGAGAGAGAGAGAGAGAGAGAGACAAAGAGTGAGCAGGGGAGGCACAGACAGAGAGAGGGAGACACAGAATCTGAAGCAGGCTCCAGGCTCTGAGCTGGCTGTCAGCACAGAGCCCGGCGCGGGGCTCAAACCCAAGAACAGTGAGATCATTACCTGAGCTGAAGTCTGGACACTTAACCGACTGAGCCACGCAGGTGCCCCCATTTTTTTTTTTAAATTTTTTAAATGTTTTATTTATTCTTGATACAGAGAGAGACAGAGCACAAGAGGGGGAGGGACAGAGAGAGAAGGAGACACAGAACCAGAAGGAGGCTCCAGGCTCTGAGCTAGTTGTCAGCACAGAGCCTGACGCAGGGCTCGAACCCACGAACGTGAGATCTGACCTGAGCCGAAGTCAGAGACTTAACCGACTGAGCCACCCAGGGGCCCCCATTTTTTGAATTAGTATATTTCATATCATGAAAAATGTATATTCGTAAATGTTTCATTTTTCTCTCCTTTCTAGGAAAAAATTGACATGTCTGGATTCTCTGTTGAAAACATTAGAAATTTCAGTATCATTGCACATGTGGATCATGGCAAAAGTACTTTAGCTGACAGGCTCTTGGAACTAACCGGTATTTTCATTTTATATTTACTCAATGACCATGAGTAGTTATTATTTCTACCATGCTTTTTGAAGTTTTGTTTTAATTTTTATTTAAAACTTTTTTAAATGTTTATTTATTTTGAAAGAGAAAGAGCTTGAGCAGGGGCGGGGCAGAGAGAGGGAGAGAGAATCCCAAATAGGGATTCACAAACCATGAGATCATGAGCTGAAATCAAGAGTTGGATATTTAACTGACGAAGCCACCCAAGTGCCCTTGTTGTTTTAATTGTGTATGCAGTATTGTGTCTTTTTAAAAGCTGATAGAAATATCAGTGCTATTTCTATTTATAGGCACAATTGATAAAACAAAAAATAATAAGCAGGTCCTTGATAAATTGCAAGTGGAACGAGAAAGAGGAATCACTGTTAAAGCACAGACAGCATCTCTTTTCTATGATTGTGAAGGAAAGCAGTACCTTCTAAATCTCATTGATACACCGGTAAGTGTAGTATTAATTTTGTCTTTAATATTAAAGTCAGCCTTATATTAAGAGTGCAGACTAATCCTTGTTCAGTTTTTCAAATGAACAATAAATGAACACTTAATTTTGCTTTTTGTTTTCTCAGTGTTCTTATGTTTGAGTAAATTGTTTCATAAGCATAGGCTAAAAAAAGAAACTCATTACCTTTTTAACAAGTGGCGTCACTAGGTTTGCCATAAAAAAATAATTACAGCTACCTTCAGAAGTGTCAATACCTTTTGTTTCTCAGGGCCATGTGGATTTTAGTTATGAAGTATCCAGGTCCCTCTCTGCATGCCAGGGTGTTTTACTTGTGGTTGATGCAAATGAGGTAGGTACTTGTAATTTTATGTGGCGTGACATGCTATTTGGTTGTTCAAGAGGTTTCCCTTAAAATGTATTTTAGAAGTAGAATTTTTATGTTTGAAAGTAAGTTTTATTGTATTGGTTAACCAAAATTGTATGCTTTGGTCCTGTTAATTTGAAATTTTATTGCACTAAAACAGTCTGTGAAATTGACTAGTCCATATTTTAAACATTTTATGCTGAGCATAATTACTGTTTAAGAGATTGTTGAAGTATATCATACTATACATTTATTCTACCAAGAACTTAGTTTATAGTAGTTCTTAATTTGGGGTTTTAATAATTTTTAGCAGAATTTGAAAATGAATCTATTTTGGAGGTCATTTTGGATAATTTTAAGGTAATGATTTGGGAAATGTTAGATTTAAAGAAACATGTCAGTACCATTACTAAGTTCTTTTGTGGTATTAAGATAAACATAAAAACATATTCAGTGATGATATAAGAGCTGTGATATACTATTTAAAGTAAACTTTTAATGTATTTCATTTTCTCATAAACTTTTTATTCAAAATCCAAAGATCTTTGTTGTGTTAAACCTTCCTTGATCTTGTGTCAGGAAAGTCAAGGTCCACCTTGTATACATAGGTAGAGCGCACTGCATGACTGTGTCCTTTAGTAAGCTTTTAGGGTTCATGTTTTACGTTTTTGTCCCCAGTGCTAACAGTGTCCTCCAATAAGTGTTTACTAAAGTGAATTTCCACAAGGAATCATCCAGATGGATGGAAGTATAGATACCATAGTTTATACCTCTGCTTTTGGTAAAGATGTGTAGAATGGTATTATATTATAAGTTTTATGATAGATGGTAGAATGGTCATATCAGTGTCTTATGTCTTGATATTTCTAGGGTATTCAAGCCCAAACTGTAGCAAACTTCTTTCTTGCCTTTGAAGCACAGCTATCAGTAATTCCGGTTATAAACAAGGTAATTCCACTGAGACAACAATGCTGTTTACTGTTTTACTTTCTAAAAGTAAATTTAGTGTTTGATTATTAAGTCTATTTTTTATGAGGGATATTCAACTGTGTATTAAATCTGTCGGTAGGATTTACTTCTTTGAATTGCTCACAATTGAATTGCAACTCAAATTCCTATATCCTTACATGTAGTTTAGAAAACAGTCTCCCTGAAATGCATGGAGTGATTGAAGGCTATCTGCAGGAAAGGAATACAGGCAAGGCAGCCAAAATATGTCTGTTAGACTAAAGCAGAGAGAGGAGGGGTGCCTGGGTGTCTCAGTCAGTTAAGTGTCCAACTTCGGCTCAGGCCACAGTCTCATGGTTCATGAGTTCGAACCCTGTGTCGTGTTCTGTGCTGACAGCTTAAAGCCTGGAGCCTACTTTGGCTTCTGTGTCTCTCTCTCTCTCTTTGACTCTCCCTGAGTCATGCCCTCTCTTTCTTAAAACTAAATATTAAAAAAAAATTAAAAATAAAGCATAGAGAGGAAAAGAAAAGGCACTTATAACTTATAATCTTGGGGGAAACAATGTAATGCATGAAACGTAACAAGTGCTAAACTGAGCACTGTTGAAAAACTTTAACTTTCGTATTTTAAAAATAATAGCGTATCTTAATTTAAAAATCTGCATTGCATTCATTTGAATTTTTTAATATTGGAGTTAAATTTAAAAGAGGCAAAGTCACTTTATAGGTAAGACAATTTGTTGTCATAAGTCATAGGTAACTTACAAAGTCAGATTACAGTTTGGTTGACAAATTGTTATTGAGCCCTCTGCCTTGAGTTGCCAGCTGCATGCTCTCCTGTCTGCCCTTCGTTTTTCAGTGGCCATACTTGTTAAAATTGTATTGCCTATATTGAGGTTACTTTAACACTTTTGAGTAGAAAAATAGAGGGATCAGTTAGCGTATAGGTATGCTTTTAGCTATTTCCAAATACTATTAATATGTAATACATTTTATTTTTACTGCACTAAGACATAATGATTTTTTTTTTAAAGATCGATCTGAAGAATGCTGATCCTGAAAGGGTTGAGAAACAAATTGAAAAAGTGTTTGATATTCCAAGTGATGAATGTATTAAGGTAAGATACTCTTTTTTTTTGAAGACATAGTTACACTTTTAAAAATCTCAGGTATTGGGCGAAGTGAAATTTCATAGTATTTGATAGTCCATCATTATATAAAGTTTTTCATGGTTTTGCAAAGTTCTTTAGATTTCATTTGATCCTCCCAGAAATCTTGTTACATAGTTGTGATAGGAATTAATCTTGTGATACAGTTGTAAGAATTTTTGTTAATGTTTATTTTTGTGGGGAAAGGGGTAAGGGGGGAGGGGCAGAGAGAGAGAGAGAGAGAGAGAGAGAGAGAGAGGAAGACAGAATCTGAAGCAGCTCCAGGCTCTGAGCTGCTAGCGCAGTAGTGCCCATTGTGGGGCTCAGACTTATAGGCTGTGAGATCATGACGTGAGCCAAAGTCACACTCAGGCGCCTTACTTGTGATACAGTTGAAAGAACTAAGGCTCAAAGATTTTATCTCATTTGTAAGATTACGGATTAAAGAGCTAATGTGCCAGGACTAAAATGTAGCAGTAATATTTCCTGTTAGCCATTTTGCTTCTATGGAAATACTTTTTTTGAAGAGCAGGTTCAAACTAATTTTAAGACATTTGTATGTGTTACAGGTGGAGGAGAGGCAGAGAGAGACAGAGAATTTCAAGCAGGCTTCATGCTCTACGGAGCCCAACAGTGAGACTATGACCTGAACAGAAATCAGGAGTTGTATGCTTAACCAACTAAGCCACCCACGTGCCCCAAGTTGATACTAGTTTAAATTTGAATTTTCATTTTTAAATGATTGAAGTGTTGAAGAGCCACAGTCAAACTGTGCTGTGCTAGTGCTTGTGCAGTAAGTATGTCAGTGCAACAATGTGATGTTTAGCTTCCACTTTCAGTCTTATTTGATTTATGAAAAAGCGTATTTCAGGTGATGACATGTTTTTTGTTTATTTACCCTTAACGTAGTGGATAATTAAATACAACATAGTAATAACTGAAAAGCAATATTTTTTTTCTTGGAGAAAGATACACATATACAGACTTTAACCTTTTCTATTATAAAGAAGGACCTCATTATAAAGCAGTCCTGGAATTATGGTTTCATTATTCTGATTTTAATACATCTTTACAAAGTTTATTCAGGTACTTATTTGGTATGTGTCAGCCAGGAGCACGGTGAGCAGGATAGACAGGACCCCTGTCTCAGTTCTCTGAGAGGCCTCCCGAATTACTCTTCATCGCAGCATCTCTGAGAAAAATGTGTCACTGTATTTACATTCTCCTTGGGGATGCAGTCATTTAATAAGTAAAGAAAGAGGAAAGCATGGTAATTACTGAATAAGACAGCTGATGAGGCCCCTGGGTGGCTCAGTTGCTTAAGTGTCTGACTTTGGCTCAGGTCATGATCTCCATAGCTTGTGAGTTCCAGCCCTGCATTGGGCTCTGTGCTAACAGCTCAGAAGCTGGAGCCTGTTTTGGATTCTGTGTCTTCTCTCTTCCTCTGCCCCTCCCTGGCTCTCACAATCTCTCTCCCTCAAAAATAAATAAACATGAAATAGAGAAATGAATAAGACAGGTGTTGTCTGTCAAGGATATTCAGCAAATTGTGTTGTTTTAGGTGGAATATCATACTTAACATCCACATATATTGTTTATTCTCTTCACACAATAATCTTGAGTTTTAGGAGAAATATAAGTAATTATTTATTAGATAAAAAAACTTAAAGCTCAAAGAAATAAGTATTGGTCAAAGTCATGCATTCCATACAGAGTCATAATTGTTACTCAGATTTTTTTAAACTCTTAGACCTCTGTTCTTTCAATACTATAACCGGAATGCTTTTGTAATTTAATTCAAGAACTGTAGAGTCTCCTAGCTGCAATGGAAGGACACTTGACAGTATAAGTTTCGTGGTTCCTTTTAACTACTTTCTTTAAATTGATACCTATTATATCTATTAGAACTCTTTCTTTTTTCTGATCAGAAAACTCAGTCACCAGGATGGAAAAATAGTCTTTAAATGCTTATTTTTTTAAATTTAGATTTCTGCTAAGCTTGGAACAAATGTTGAAAGAGTTCTTCAGGCAGTCATTGAAAGAATACCCCCGTAAGTATTTTGCTATTTTTTTTTTTTTTTACTGTTTATCTTTAATAGTATAAAGGCTGTCAGTCTGAGCTGTTGTTTGAGATTAGCCCATTCTTGTGGGTGAGAATAGATTACTTATTTTATTATTTATTTAATTTCATAAGTATTTATTTATTTATTTTGAGAGACTGAGACAGAGCACAAGCGGGGGAGGTACAGAGAGAAAGACACAGGATCTGAAGTAGGCTCCAGGCTCTGAGCTGTCAGCACAGAGCCTGATATGAGGCTCGAACTCCTGAGCAGTGAGATCTTGACCTGAACTGAAGTTGGATGCCTAACTGACTAAGCCACCCAGGCGCCCCTATTTCTTACTTTGTTTAAAAAATATATTTATTTATTTTGAGAGAGAGGGCGCTGCCAGCTTGGGAGGGGCAGAAAAAGAAGGAGAGAAAATCCCAGACAGACTCCGTGCTGTGAGCCTGACTCAGGGCTCAATCCCACAAGCCCCACCAACTGATATCATGACCTGAGGTGAAGTCAAGAGTCAGGCACTTAACCAACTGAACCCACCAGGCGCCCCCTCATAAATCATTTTAAAACAGTTATTCATTTAAAATGCAAGGCTGAATTAAAACTAATATAAAAATAGACATTGTACTTTTTAGGAAGATATTTTTATCTTGGTTGTTAGTTATCAGGCTGTCTCAGGTACTAGAGTAAATTAAGCATAATATTTGAATTGAAAATAGACATTTTATTAAGATTTTAATTTATTGTGTGTTTTTTTAAATTATTTTTAATAGTCCCAAAGTGCATCGCAAAAATCCCCTGAGGGCTTTGGTATTTGACTCCACCTTTGACCAGTACAGGGGTGTGGTAGCCAATGTAGCGTTATTCGATGGAGTGGTTGCCAAAGGAGATAAAATTGTATCTGCACATACTAAAAAGATATATGAAGTTAATGAAGTAGGAGTTCTGAATCCTAATGAGCAGCCAGCACATAAACTGTAAGTAATCTACAATGGTAATTACAATACATTTGTATGTGTTTCTATCTCTGCGTTTCTCAGATTGGTATTCTCAGAATGGTTCAAATTTGGTGTCTCAGAAAAAAAAAACACCTGATTATTTAATGCAATTAAATATTAAATACTTTTACAAAAGGAATTTCATGTGTGAAGGACAGTATAATAAATTTGATGTATTTTTTTCTTTCAACTAATTGTGACAAATTGTATGATCCTGGTGCACATTGGGTCCTTTGTTGACATATTTGATGAGACAGCGAAAGAGAAGGTTCTCTCACCCGTATATATCCATATCATACTGGGCACCTGTTGGATACTTCAATTTTTTATAAGTAGATTTTTCAACATAAAAGTGAGGAAAATTTGGTAATTCTATTCTTTAGTATGGAATTCATGGTAAAACTTTGATTAACTGGGATCTGTGGCATATGGGTTTAGTGAAAAACTGAGTTCACTTACAAATATTTGCATGCCTGCACCGTCAGTTCTCCAGGTACTGATGAGATAAATCACCTGTCACGTACTTGGAGCATTCTAAGGTCCTTGTTTCCTCATCTGTAGAAATTAAGGTATTAAATCAAGTGACTATGTAGGTCACACTTGATTGTTTAATTTGTATGTCTAAAACTAGCACTATTTTGCTCATTGCATTTTTGAAGTGAGTCATGAAATCTATTTTATTTTTATATTTTTCAGTTTTTCTTAATGTTTGTTTATTTTTGAGAGAGAGAGAGAGAGAGAGGGAGAACGGAGGAGGGGCAGAGAGAGAGGGAGACACAGAGCTGGAAGCGGGCTTGAGGCTCTGAGTTGTCAGCACAGAGCCCAGTGAAAGAGCTGAACCAAGCCATGAGATCATGACCTGAGCCGAAGTCGGATACTCACCTGAGCCACCCACACCCCACTAGTCATAAAATCTATTTTAATTTTACTCAAATTGAAGTCTCAGTTCCTTCATGTAGATCATAGATTGACCATTACTGTATCTTCACTAAAGATTTTGGTACCTTATCATAAATAAGTTAGTTTGTTATCATGTAGGAAATTTGCTTAAAAAAAAAAGAACTTAAAGGTAAAAAAAAAACTAATTTTGGGATCTGCTCTTCCTATAAGAGAAACATCAAATTGGTGTCAGATTTGTTTAAGAGATCACATTTTTCTGCTTGGTTAAAAATTTATCTTTTTTTTTTAAGTACATTTGTGACACAATTCATTGATAAAATAGTGTTTTACACGATAAGAAGTGTTTGCTGTTTCTGCATTTAGTTTCACTGTGTTTACATTATATTTTAGAAGCTGTTGTTTAATTTGCAAAGGTGGGCAGAGTCATGAAGAAGACCACAGACTTGTTGGGTGGCAGAGGTCCTTGGTAATGGATTGTAAAGCATGGTATGTTCTTTTGCTGACAATCCTTAGCGTTGAGAATTGGTATGTAACACTTTGAATTAGATGAGGTTTTGTTTTGAGAGCAATAATTTCCTGGAAAGGTAGAGCTAATTATGAGTATGCATTTGAAACATTAAAGCAGCCGATATTCCCATATAATAATTTTATTTAGATATGCAGGACAGGTGGGCTATCTGATTGCTGGGATGAAAGATGTCACTGAAGCACAAATAGGAGACACATTGTATTTACATAAACAACCAGTGGAGCCCTTGCCTGGGTTTAAATCAGCGAAACCAATGGTATTTGCAGGTGAGGAGCTCACAAATTCAAAGGATGAGGGCCAATTTATTATGTAAAGTGAAATAAAAATTACTAGAAATATTCATTTTAAATAACAGCTAATCTAGAATTCTGTTTCTCTTAGATTTTTTTGTGTTCTATTTATGGTATTAGTTAATTTCATATGTATGGTGAAAATTTATGTAGGAGATCATTTCCTGAACTTTTTTAGAACTTAAAAAATATAAGCTCTTAAGAAATAAGCTATTTGATATATTAAAACACATAGTAATATGAATATCCTTGTTTTCCTACAGAGTAAGTCATTGCATTTGGAGTATTTTTTTCTCTCTCTTTTTTTTTTAAGTGTATTTATTTATTTTTTGCTTGGGGGGGCGGGGGAGAGAGAGAGAGAGAGAAAGAGAGAGAGAGAAAACATGAGTAGGGGAAGGTCAGAGTTAGGGAGAGGGAGGCTCTGTCTGCCAGTGCTGAGTCTGACACTGGGCTTGGATTCACTAACTGGGAGATCATGACCTGAGCTGAAATCAACTTAGGACACTAATTATCAGTGGACATTTACTGAGTGCCTTCCTGTTAGTTGGACTTACTTTAATATTGTAGAGTGGTTAGGGTGTCTGGGTAGCTCAGTTGGTTGAGCATCTGACTCTCGATGTCTGCTCAGGTCCTGATCTCATGGTGGTTTATGAGATCAAGCCCCTTGTCAGGCTTCATGCTGAGCGTGGAGCCTGTTTGGGAATCTCTCTCCCTCTTGCTGCCCCTCCCACACCTTAAAGTAAATAAATAAACTTAAAAAATATATTGTACAGTGCTAGTATAGACAGGAAAGGGGATAGTGTTACCTTTCCTAGGTATAACATCACAGCCTTTTACTACTGTGTGGTATTACAGACATTTGAAAAATTAACACCTGATTGAAGGTCATTAAGTTGCTCTATGCTGGGTCTCCAGCAGTGGTTTTCTCCATTTAGGATCTTGCACTGGGAAGTGTCAAGTTTGTTTATCTCCATGTTTAAACGAAGTCAGTCATATTTGGTTTTAATGATTATCTGCCATAAAGATTAAGAATTCGGTGTAGTTTTTATTTCTACTTCTGTGTTTTTATCTACTAATAGAGTTTCATTTGTGGCTGTGGAATGTCTTCAACTTTTGTTTCTTGAAATATATTTTTCTTATAATAGGTTTAATTTTCATGGTTCTTTAATTATATTTTTGCAAACGCTTAAAAGCATTACTTGGAGAGTGAATCCAGTTGTAAATTCATTGACGCTTTGAAACTTAAAAGATACTTTAAAGCCTATGCAACTTAATATCCAGGTTTTTTTTTTTAGTAAACCGGTTATTGTGCTCAGTGAAATATAGGGAAGTAATTGAAAAGATAAACAGTTAATTTTGATCTTAGAAGCACTGTGTATTTACATCTTAGGCAGACTTTCACATGTGATAATTAGGAATCATTGTGTCCTCAGGAATGTACCCTGTAGACCAGTCTGAATACAGTAACCTGAAGAGTGCTGTAGAAAAACTGACTGTAAATGATTCCAGTGTGACGGTTCATCGGGATAGTAGCCTTGCCTTAGGTGCCGGCTGGAGGTAAGATTCTATTACACTGTTGTGTCAGAATTTTATTAAAAAATGAAGCTTAAGTGGTTTATTGCTCCTGTACATTTGATGTCTGAGGATAAGTTCTTGTTAGTGTGAAGTGAACTAAAACAACAATCTGCCTATTTCACACTGTATTCATGTCCTATGGGTAAGTTTTATAGCAATTTTAAATAGAACCCCAATGGAAAATTTGAATCCTATATAATAAAGTTTTACTAGCATTTAATTACGATGTGAATTGGTTGAATGACTCTTGAGTCTACCCCTCCCCCAGAAAGTAAGACTGTGTTCGTCAAAGAAACTAGAGCCCATGAGACATAAACGTTTAGGAGTTTGGCTTTTTCTCCTCCAGGTTGGGATTTCTCGGACTTTTGCATATGGAAGTTTTCAACCAGCGACTAGAGCAAGAATATAATGCTTCTGTAATTTTGACAACCCCTACTGTTCCATACAAAGCTGTTCTTTCATCGGCAAAATTGATAAAGGTACTGTTGTGAACCACCGTACACGTGAAAACTAAATGCGTGGGTGTGTGTGCAGAACACGAGAGAAACTTTTGAGTACACCATTAGCTGAGTAGCTATTATGTGAGCTATTTCTTGATTAGTAGACATTAAAAATTGAAGTACTTTATGACTCATGATAAAGAACCCCCCTAAAAACTAATCTATGCAGAATTTTTCTTAACCTGATAAAAATCTGTATATTGTCAATACTAACCTGTTACTGAGAGTAGAAAGTAGAATTATAATTTAAATACTCTTCAAAATCCAGCACAAAAATGAAGAATATAATTTTGGTCATAAGTAATTTGTCTTATGAAAGGTGAGGCATTTATTGCTACCTGGCTTAGGAGACTTTAGATTTCAGGTTAATGATAGAGACAATGTTGTATTTTGTCTATAAGTGGCAATGTATTCATTCTAAATAAATTTTAACATTGGAATCTGTAAATATTTTCCAACAAAATTAAATTAGGAAGCTAATGCCTTATAATGGGCAGATTAAAATTTACTTTTACCTCATACTATTTCTAAGTGGTACATGATATGTGTTTAGTAAATATCAACTAACAATATATTGCTTATAAAAATTGTTATTAAATGGTTGTAATTGGATAGTTTTAAAATATAAAGCATATTAAAATAATAGTCTAACGTTGAGGAATTATTTTGTTTTTATTTAACAAATGCAGTAACAAAATAAATTTTAGCATATACTGTAACAATTGCAAATTTTAAACCATGGTAGTAATTAAGATCTTTTTTCGTTATTGGTGATTTTTCTTGTTTTTAGGAATACAGAGAAAAGGAAATTACAATCATCAATCCTGCACAATTCCCTGATAAATCAAAAGTCACAGAGTATTTGGAGCCAGTTGTTTTGGGTACCATTATCACACCAGATGAATATACTGGGAAAGTAATGATGCTTTGCCAGGTATAAATGTAATACAATTTAATTTAAAAGTAAATTTTAGTCCTCCCTAACTGGTTCCTGCTTGGGTTTTGAAAGATTTCCTTCAGCAGAGCACATCAAATTTATAAGAAATTTTCACAAAGGTCTGACCTACCTGTGTATATATAAAGAAAGAAGTATATAGATATCTATACTTTTAAAATCTGCTTGATTCTAAGTAAGAGGAAGTAGAGTTGCAATTTTGAGCATCTGTACATTTACCGAGTTGATAGTTTAGCAGAGGAAAGAAACTTGTTGCTTGTTACTGACTGTTTCAAAGAATAATTTCTTTTAGCCATTTTAGTACTAGAAATTGGGGGAAGTTTGAAAGATACTATAATACTTGAGACTTTTGACTGAAAAGTTTTTGCCACACTATAATAAATGACTTAAACCACAAATCACAGTCCTTAAAAAAAAAACCCAATTTGAAATACTCTGACATAGAGTGGAAAGAACTCTCAAATGATTACTAGTGGATTTGCACTTTAATTCTGGAATCACAAACTAGAAACCTTTGGTCAGTCACTTAATTTCTGTGGACCTAAGTTTCTTTATTTGTAAAACAAGAAATTAGAACTTTATCTGTAGTTACATTGGTTTATTTTTATATACTGTATAATTAAGAAAACAAATTGTTAGATAAAGACAGAGGATTAAAGCTTTGGTAATAAATGTTATATATAAGAGTCCTCTCTATTACAAGTATTGTTTGCAGGTTTTTAGTGGACCACTAAAGAAATATTCCTTCATTATGCCCACTCTTTATTAGGGTTTCTGAGGAAATTTTTAAATTGCTAATTGACCTCTTTCCATATTCATTTTAAATCATTTAAATAGGTTATAATTAAACACATATTATTTTTTGTTTTTAGGCTCGGAGAGCAGTTCAGAAGAATATGACATTTATCGATCAAAATAGAGTTATGCTTAAATATCTCTTCCCTTTGAATGAAATTGTGGTGGATTTTTATGATTCTTTGAAATCTCTGTCTTCTGGATATGCTAGGTAAAAGTTTAACAGGAAATTCATATACCTGGACAATTTTTTGAAATACTGACTGGCATGAGTATTCTAATACTCTACTTATTTAATAATCTCTGCTCTCTTGAAGATAGTTGAGAAACTACTCTAAGGATAGAAAGGCTTGGAGCAACCTTATAATTGTTAGAGAATACTCATAAGTTAGATATGGAAGAATGAGTTTCTTTCATTTATCAAGCCTTCTTTTAGAAAAAATAAATTGTAGTCTCCCCTTCATCAAAAGACTGTACTCCCCCAGTCTCTTAGAATTATATGTAATTTCAAGAAGCTACTGGGATGGGACACCTGGGTGGCTCAGTCAGTTAGGTGCCCCGGCTTCAGGTCAGGGCATGAGGTCTGTGAGTTCAAGCCCAGTATTGGACTCTTTGCCGACAGCTCAGAGCCTGGAGCCTGCTTCAGATTCTGTGTTTCCTTCTCTCTCTGCCCCTGCCCAACTCGTACTCAGTTTCTCTCTCTCTAGAATAAGTAAAACATAAAAAAAAAAAAAAAAGATACTGTGACCTCAGTGGCACATTTAATATGTATTTGTAGCTCTCTAATCCTAAGAGCACTTCTATATATTTGGAAAACAGAAATACATTTTTAGTCTGTAAAAAATGGTAGGCGTGCCCTTGTATCTGTGAACATTTTAATGACTTGTTCTTCCCTGGAATAAGTGATGCACATTACGAAAACTATGGCCTCAACCCTAGGAGTACATGAGGAACAGCCCAATAGAAGTGAAGGAAGATGTAATGCTAAGTAACAACTCAGTGCATAGCATTTTGGGAATAGTTTATGTTGGGGTAAATAACTCTAGATGCCCGTAGTATCCTGAAATCTTAAATTACTGGATAGCATATTGGAATATAAAGAAAATACAAAATATGATGGGGAAGTAGAAGGGAAAATGAATGTTCACATCTGTAAAGTATACAGTCAAAGAAAAATTACAGCATTCAAAGAATATGCTACAGTGATCTGGAAGTTTAGCTTTATGAAATGAGCTTTTTAATGAAAAAGTCATTATAACTTTTGATACAAAGGAATATTCTTTGTGTGTGTTTGTTTTCAGAAGTTAATTTTTCTACTTTGTCACCCAATATTTTTCTTCGTCTTCCAGACAAAGAACTTAAATTTAAGTGGCAATGGGCTTTAAATGAAATGAATTGAGGCAGCATGTTGTTAAACATTTACTTAGTTAAAAGATTACTAAGTGGTTATAAATAACATTTTTAATAGAAGCCTGTCTATTATAGTTTGCATTTGGATACCACTGTGTGAATTAAGTGCTCTTAAAATCTTTTAGAAACTTTAAACCTGTTTCAGATTAAATGAGAGAACATGTTTAATTTTGAACTATATAAAAATAAAATAATACCAGCTTCCAGAATTAAGGTAATTCTTATGTTCTGGATGGAACTTTTTTATATGCAGTCAGTTCCTAACTTTAAAAAAACCCATTGCAGTCTGTGACCTAGCCTAGGCTATTGGCATCTCATGGACTGAGATTAGGAACAACATCTCTTTCATCAAGTGGCAAGAGTCTTCTGTAGTTGGGTTAGACCAGGGAATTCCTTCGTTCTGTGAAGACTGTATTGAAGCTGCTTCTGATCTTTAATTTGATGGGCCTGTTTGCCCTCAAACCCCAAGTAGCCTTTTGGAGTTCAAAATGTGTTTCCTTCATTCCAGTGATACACTTGAATGAATATTTTGAATAAAGGTTAGGTTTCCATTGGGGTGGCTTGGAAATAAAGACGTTTGTATAATGGTTTCTTTTGAAAAGATGAGTGAAGAAATTCTAAAGTTTTGGAGCAGAGAACATTTTAAAGTTGTAAACAGGTAAAGTCTAGGGACTATGTCTAGGTCTTAATCTCTCTTTGTGTTCTGCATAGAACTTAATGATGGTATATAGCAAGTTCTTAGTAATATTTGTTGAAGAAAGGAAGGCTTTTAGCAAACTTGAGGTAATTATCTGGTTTTAGAGGGTATGAGTACCAACTTGTGACCTTCTGCTAAAAGCTTTAGAAAAGAAACATTTGCAACTCTAGTCATCAGTTTGTTTTCAAAGTAAGACAAATTAAGATTGTCATGTACTTATCCATAACTGAAAAGACATGTAAGCATAATTAAAGTTTTCTTTCTCATTAGACTTCCATTTTGTAAGATAACTGTTTTAATTTAGCATAAGCTTTGACCATATTGTTTAATAGTAATAGCTGACATTAACCAAGTGCTTCTATGTGCTAAGCTAGGCTCTGTTCTAAATATTTTTTTTGTATTAAGTACTGTTTAAATGCTGTACATGAATTAATTTATTTCATCCTTAAAAAAGCAGATTCAAACGGAATAGCTGTATATGAAATCCAAAAGTCTTATTTATGATGACTCTTTATCAATGCCGTAACATTTGTTTTACTGGTAATAGAAAACTAAACAGAAACTCAATGAAACTCTGAGACTAATAAATACTATCGTCCATCATCAGCAGCTATTGGGAGGAAACACTGGGAAGAATGTGACATTTGCCTTCATCATCCCATTTTCCTAGACTGGCTTCCCAGTTTATTTTCCTTTCCCTGATAAAGCATGTTCCTCTTACTGTTGCTCTCATTTCATAAATGTAAAAAGATGAGGGAGTTTATTCCTCACTCTGGTTATGTCGATTTGCTTGTATGGAACGTATGTTTAATATTTTGATAGAAAGTTGGGTGGAGGATATGGGAAGGGGTAGGAAAAAGATGTTATACAAAGAGAAACAGTCTCTTGGGAAGCATAACATTTATCTGTCACTTGGCTTTTTTCCCTTAGTTTCGATTATGAAGATGCGGGCTACCAGACTGCAGAGCTTGTGAAAATGGACATTCTGCTGAATGGAAATACTGTAGAGGAGCTAGTCACCATTGTTCACAAGTAAGTCGAACGGACCTTAGCATTCACAGAATGTGAAAGTAACCACTTTTGACATGTTTTTAAATTATTGATCATCTTTATTTGACAGCAACATTTTGAAACTTAAAAGTAATTAATTAAATTTCCTTGTACTAGTTTCTCCTTCCATTTGTTTTCCATGCTTTTTCCAAACTTTTAAATATGAAAGAAGAGAATTATGATAGTCAAGAAGGATAGTGTCATGGAAAGAAATGTTTTTCTCCTCAGGGTAGAACAAAATGAAGTGGTTTTAAAACTTAACGATAGGTTTAAAATCGAGGTCAAGTTTTTTATCTTCATAAAAAATTTTTAATCATGGAAACTGAAATACTCTAAACATTGATCAAATAGCAGATTGATACAACAGATGGAGCACTTGTTTAGTAATCATGTTAAGCCATTTTAAAACTGTATTGTGGAGTACTGTCACTTGACAAAAATGCCTATTAAATGAAAAGGCAAACATACATACCTTATGATCCAAACTATAAAATAACAAATATGTATGCAGAAAAATAGCTGGATGGATATATGTTTAACATAGACATTCTAAAATGTTTAACATTGATTTTCTATGGGTGAAGGGAAGGACACCAAGAATGGTTTTTATGTATGTTTTTCTAGATATTCTGTAATAGATTATTTTTGCAATCAGAAAAGTCACCTGATTCAAAAAGTAAGCATTGTTTATGATAAGTGAGTTTCATTTGCACTTCTTTAAGAGATCACTTTTATTGGGCACCTGGGTGGTTTAGTCTCTGGTTTTTTTTTTTCTAATTAATTAATTAATTTTGAGAGAGAGAGGACAAGCAAGGGAGGGGCAGGGAGAGAGGGAGACACAGAATCTGAAGCAGGCTCCAGGCTGTCAGCACAGAGTTCGATGCAGGGCTTGAACCCATGGACCGTGAGATCATGACCTGAGCCACAGTTGGAAGCTCAAACCACTGAGCCACCCAGGCACCCCAGCTCACTCTCTTAACTCACGGTTTCCTCAGCTCAGATTGTGAGTTCAAGCCTTGAATAGGGCTCTACACTGGGCATGGAGCCTACTTTAAAAAACAAATAGATTAATCAAAATAAAAGAAAAAAATCACCTCTAGGTTGATAATACATAAAGACTAGAAAGTTACCTTATTATTAATTATTTTTATTTTTGAGAGAGCAAGCATGAGTGGGGGGGCGGGGAAGGGCAGAGGGAGCACAAGCAGGGGAGGGACAGAGAGAGGGGGAGACAGAATCTGAAGCAGGCTTCGTGCTATCACACAAAGCCTGAGGCAGGGGTCAGGGCTTGAACCCATGAACCATGAGATCATGACCTGAGCTGACCCTGGACCTTTTACCTACTGAGCCACCCAGCCATCCCCAGGAAGCTACTTTACACGTTTGTATTGAGGATGTGTAAATAGTTGCATCTTCTCTCCCAGAGACAAAGCACACTCTGTTGGCAAAGCCATATGTGAACGTCTGAAGGATTCTCTTCCTAGACAACTATTTGAGATCGCAATTCAGGCTGCTGTTGGAAGTAAAATCATTGCAAGAGAAACGTGAGTTGAAGTTCATTTTTGTTCCCTCTTTTAGAAATGATAAATGGTTAGAAATGATATGACTTAAAAATTAAGTAATACTGAAAAGTATAACCTCTCATTGGCCTAAGGTTTATTCCTACTTGGGGAAATACTAATCTGATTTTTAATTCCATTTAATTAAGTGATGACTGTTACAATGATTTACTTAGATTTAACATTTTAAGCTATATTATTTATAATTATTAATATAATGGACATCAGTTTGAGGAATTGCTTTAATTTCCACTCATATTACTGAATGATTACTGAATTTCCTGTTAGGAATAGTTTTAAGCTTCTAGCAACTGAAACTTTTTAGCAAGTTTTGAAAAAAAAATAATTGTTGGGGATATTCTTCCAAAAGACAACATTAAATTATGACTTTTACTCAAAGCACTTAATATTGCTTCCTCAGAGTTAGCAGAATTATAAATCAGAAAGATCAGAGTGCTAATATGTTAAGCTTTGCATTGTAGATTATGTGATTCAGTAGACATGGAAAATAGGCTAATCTATGTAGGAAACTGGCCTTTTTTATGAGATGTGATCTCCAGGTTGGGACACAGAATGAGCTGCTCTACAAGTAACAGTAAAGGCAAGAACTGTCTGGCAGCCCGACTCCTTTCCTTGAGCGCTGGATGATCAGCAGCATTTCCCTAGCTGGAAGTTGCTGTTCAGTCGTAGTTCAGACCCACACTTGTATGTATCAGTAGTGGTGAAGTGACAACCACCGTTATTATTTAGTCTCTGGATAAATTTTATGCCTTTACTTGTAATGAATTTTTCTTTCCTAACACAATTTTGCTTTTGTTAATTGTTTTGAGTTTCATGAATACCAGAAATTGGTCAGGAATTAATAACAAGGGAACATCCTGGAAAGTGCAATTTAAAATAGCAAAGAATTCTAATAGAAGTGTGTTGAAGTAAAATACCTTAAAGGAAAAAAGTAGATTTATATATCTTATGAAATACATATAAATGGAGCTTTTTTCAAGTTTCCTGTCCTCTGAACAAGATTAGTTTATGACTGCTTGGGTGAATATATTAAAATTATTTAATTTGCCTGGAAAAGAGTTTTATAAAAATAATATACTCTTTATATTCTTTGCCACTCTTAACTCCCATTCAGTTGAGTTAGTGATGCGATGGTAACCATTTTTAAATTTTTTGGAAGTAGGAGTGGTTAGTAGTTTTCGGTTGAGTCAGAAATGACCTGGTATAATTCTTATAATTGAGGTCATACTAGGTTTGAATTTAGCCTAATCAAGACTACACACAAGCCTTGACCTTTTTTATTTTTAATAAAATTTATGTTGACGTTCATACTGAATTCATTTTCTATGTTATGTCAAATACATCAAAATAGATACAAAAGCATTTGAGCTAATTTTAGTTAAGTATGACATAATCATTTAAATCTTTTGTAAAGGAGAGGTTATTTTTGAAATAAAGTACTTTTAAAGAGTGTAATGAAAGTATGTAATTTTTATATAAAATTTCTTCTTTTACAGTGTGAAAGCATATAGGAAAAATGTTTTGGCAAAATGTGTAAGTATCTACCTTCATTGTACTTTGAGTAATAGATCTATTTTATGAATTTAAAATAAAAACTGTAGCAGAGAGCCTGATGTGGGGCTTGAACCCATGGACTGCGAGATCATGACTTGAGCTGAAATCAGACGCTTAACCAGTTAAAGCCACCCAGGCTCCTCTAGTTTTTTTTTAAATAGGTAAATCTCAGGTTGACTAACAAATTCATTTGATAGCATTCTTATTTTTCCATCTTACTTATAAACATTTCCTTACATTAAGTACTGTGTAAGAGTATTTTATAACAGTTATGATCAGGATAAAATCATTGACCTAATTTTCAAGGAGAGATTTTGAAGACAGTGACTGTATCTTATAGTGGAAAGAGTATGGCAGTTTGGAATCCACCTCTCTTACATTGCTTTGTTGAGGTGTCTCATCTGTTAAGATTTTTTCTTAACTCATTTATGAGAATTAACCAGTAAATGCTTTTTCTAAATCCCTCATATAGGGACTGGCACATTGTGCCTTTGTGAGTGTATTGGACTACAACTGTAGGATCCAGAATTTCAGGCTTGAATCAGTGAGAGGACTAGGAATTCTTCCTTGACGTGCACAACGTAGTTCTGGGTTTCATTGGTCAGTTTCATCTCTATCCAAAAAATAAATTAAGCCTTCCTCATTCTTTGAGAAGATGTTAAATTACGATCTATGGAGGGATTAGACAGGTAACTATGCAGGTCTGTATCTCATGAGTAGTAACTGTAAGGTGATGGTAATTGTGTTGATGTCTGTATGTAATTGGTTCATTTTCCGTGGAGTGATTTGTTGGACTTCAAATTTTTAAAAATATTTTTCAGTATGGTGGTGATATTACCCGAAAAATGAAACTTTTGAAGAGACAAGCAGAAGGAAAGAAAAAACTGAGGAAAGTTGGCAACGTTGAAGTTCCAAAAGATGCTTTTATAAAAGTTTTGAAAACACAATCTGATAAGTAATTGGTGGGAAAAATGTAGTGAATTTTCATAAATTAAAATTTGCATTTTTTTGTTAGTAAATGTATATGTTGACGACAGAAAGAAAATTATAAAATTTGCTTGTTGCTTTCTGGATTTTGGGATTTAAATAAACTATTAGCAAAGGTGCCTGGGTGGCTAGTCGGGTAAGGGTCTGACTCTTGATTTCAGCTCAGGTCATGGTCCTGTGGTTCGTGAGTTTGAGCCACCGCAGTGGGCTCTGTGCTAGCAGCTCAAAGTCTGCTTGGGATTCTCTCCCTCTCCTTCTCTCTCTGCTCCTCCCCACTCGTTGTCTCTCTCTCAAAAATAAACAAACATTAAAAATAAACCTATTAGCTTTTTAAAAAATTTTTTTTATTATTGAGACAGAAACAGAACATGAGTGGGAGAGGGGCAGAGAGAGAGGGAGACTCAGAATCCGAAGCAGGCTCCAGGCTTTGAGCTACTAGTACAGAGCCCGACATGGGACTTGAACTCACAAACCGTGAGATCATGACCTGAGCTGAAGTCGGGTGCTTAACTGACTGAGGCACTCAGGTGCTCCTTAGCTTTTCTTTGAAAAAGAAGTAGTGGGTGGGTAAGAGCTTGGATTCTGAAGCCATATTGTCTGGTTTCAAACATCTGTTCACCACTCACTGGCAAGGTAGAGTATAACTTAATCTCTGTTTACTCTTAGTAAAATCAGGATTATACTATTATATACCTCCATAGGTTGTTGTGAAGATTGTATCAGATAGTATGTTTAGAATATTCAGAACAGTGTATGACACAGTATTAAGTACTTAGTGAATCTTAACTAATTTGTTTTCACACATTTTTTTAAAGTTTATTTTGAGAGAGCAAGCACACATGGACAGGGGAGGGGCAGAGAGAAAGGAAGTGAGAGGATCCTGAGCAGGATCCTTCCTGTTAGAGTGGAGACTTACACAGGGCCCATCTCATGAACCAAACTGTGAGATCATGACCTGAGCTGAAATCCAGAGTCGGATGCTTAACTGACTGAGCCACCCAGGTGCCCCAAGCATATTTTTTCTTACACTCAAGACCCCATAATTAAGATCAAAATCTTTTCAAAATCACTTTATCATTTTATTGTTATCTGGATAAATTTAGATTTATATGAGTTATTTATTAAATAAAGTCAAATAGCATACTAGCTGGACATATACTGTTTAGTTTTTGTTAAAATTTTTATAAATGTTTGGAACTAGACGATTTACATACACGTCTACATTAAAATTAAGGGTAGGAGCTGTCTTAATTTTATAATTAAAATGCATTTGGTGCAAAGTGATGGGTGTTTGGTTATTAGCAACTGTTATTAATGACAATTTAATAATTATTATCTAGATTTCATAATTGAGGAGACTGTGCTTAGCTAATATAGTTCAAGTCGCACAGGCAGTAAATAGCTGTCATGCTCCAAAGTATGTCCTCGTAACTCCCATATTTACCAAGTTAACGAACAAACGAGAGGGCAGATTGTGTTACAGTGAGAGAAATAATTCAGCCATGTACTTTTGTCCTCTACCTTGAACACACTGAATGAGGTGAATGTCTTTTGGGGATAAGGCTGTCGGTACCTGTTATATGAGGTTATTACATTATGAGGTAATTTTAACTATAAGATAGTAGATTTACTTAAAATTGTGTATAGAAGTTAATTACCCATGATCTCATCCTTATATTATCTTAGGTATCTTTCCTATCTCTTCTAGCTGTAATAGAACAGATGAAATATGAGATTCCAGAACAGTATTTTGGAAAATGGCAGTATATTTGAAACTAGAAGAGCATTTACAAATAATTTGTACAACAAAGTGTTCTATCATTATTGTTAGGAGAAAGTCAGAAATTGGTACCTGACATGAAGTATCTACCACGTGTGTACTATTTAATATTTGTGCTTTATTAGTAGGCATACAATTTGGACACATTCAATTCTCTTCCTTTAAGCTCTTTTTAGGCAGCAGTTTTACAAGTGTTTTTCAAATTCTTTAGTATAAGCTTAAGTTCTCTCCCTTGGTCACTCATCCAGACAGATGATTTTCATGATTTAGGGTGTGTGTCTTCCAAGTTTATCCCTGTTAGGACCTTACTATACCAAGATTTTTGCAGAATCTTAATGTGCGTATTAAAATAGCCACCATTTGTTGAATCTAATATGTGACCCCATTGAGCTGAGCTCCTCAGGCATTGCCTCCTTCAACCTACACACAGTAAGGGTACAGGTACTGTTACCGCCCTACCTTACAGAGCAAGAAGCTCAAGACTCCTGCATTGCCTGTGTCATTGATTGACAGAGCTAGGATTTAAACAGTGGTTTCTTTAGCCAAACCCCACCCGTTCTTAGCTACTGTATTTTATTACCCCATGGAAATACCTTCTTAGTTCTTCACTTCACAGCAGCTTGGCCTCTGGGCTAGGGAGCCAGAGTCACCAGAAATCAGTTGCTTGAGAGCTTGAGTACCTGAGCCTCAAACCAGTCCCCCAACGTCAAGGGTAGTGATGGAAAGGAGGTCTAAACCGTGTTGCAGCTATCACATGGAAAGCACAGAAGGAACTTGTGAACCAAGCCCTGGAAGATATCTTAGCTTTTTCACTAGGATAGGTCTTTCCTGGTGAAGGTAGTTTGTAGTAACCAGTAGAGTTTTATTACCAGGGGTGTAACTGGAAGATGATCCTGACATACTAGCCATTTAAAGACCATTTATAACACTTAAGGTTATTATAACTGTGTTATCTGGAATTAAAGGAGCATATTTTATTCTATAGGTTTTATTTTCGTTTGATTTTTATTTGTTGTTAATACATTTCAATCACATTTCAGTTAAGGTATGCTTAAGTATATTAATAAGTAATGTTCTTCTAGATGCAAAATATGCAGAAGGGAGCATTTTTTTTATTCCCCAAGGAGTGACTAAGAAATTATAGGTAGAATCATTGCCTTTTCACTTAGATCTTCAAAATGCATGATGGCAACAAAAAAATAAATGCAGGCTCAATATACTATTAATGTTGGAATCTCTCAGATGTGTGTATTCAGTTTCACTTCTGGAAATAAAATTGATAGCATTTGTTTATTACAAGCTTTATTTGAGTTAAAGATAGAAAACAATATAGTTTTATTTGTAATTTAATGATGCATGTTAATGGCAATCTAAAATAGTTTACAGTAATTCCTTTTATAAATACTTTATCATGTTACCTTTTTAGACATTTAAGTAAGGAGTAAAGCTAATCATTTATGAAGTTTAACAATAATCAGAAAATTGTCTTCAAAAGAATTTCCATAAGTGTGTTGCTAGGTATAAAGTTCATAATTGCCAAAATACTTTTTAAAAGCATGAACCCAAGTCATTAAATAAAAATAAGAGCACATTTGTAAAAAAGTGCTGTAGAAGGTGGTGCACAAAAACCATGCACTTATACATACTTTCCAAAAGGACGTAAACTGTACTTTTAGGCACTGTCATTTCTTCAGATTTTCTGTTCCAACACTATATAGCAGGACTTTTGATGTCCAGATGCTACTGCAGGAAGGGGACTAAGGCAACCACGTGCAGAAAAGCTGTGTGTAATGCACGGAAAATACAAAGATTACATTCCAAAAGTAAAGGTTTACAGTGATTGAAATCTGAAAGGTGGAGTGTCTTTATGTGATTAAAAAATAAAATTTTTGAGAATGCCACCAGATTCATATGAATGATACTTGATATATCTTCTTCGCATTTAAAATGAATTGAAATTTTTAAACAGACATTTCATTTCTGCACTGTTGTATAGAGTGGCTGTGTGGCTTCTGTACTTTACAGTAACAGTTATTTGTGAGAGTCAACTTCTTCTAAACCTTAGTATAAAATGGACATATTGTAAATATGGAATGTTTAACATATAGATATTGGACTTCAAAAATGACAGTCTTCAAAAAAATCCCCGTGTTTTATCATATTGCATAGCTGAAAATTCATCTACTTATAAAAGTGTTCTGTTCATTCAAGCAGAATTTTGCTCCAATCTCCTTCAATTTCCTTCTTTCATACTGTATAGTGGATCCACAAGCTTATTGTGCACATGCATTAAACCTTAAAGAAAAAAAGCACAGTTCTAGTTTTATTTTTAATTTTGAATTATATCTCATTTACTTTAGACAATAGAAGTTTATAAGATACAATAAGTATATTGGTTCCCATCTGATATAAAGTTTTACTGAAAAATGAAAATAGAAATGTTTCATAATGTCTAGTTGTCACTATGTAGCAGATACCAATTTACAATTAGTTATGGTGCTATGAATCTAGAATGTGTACAGATTCTTTGGGAGTAACCAGAAGTAGAAGTAGTTCTTGTCTTCAGAGCTTCAGTATGACAAAAAGAACAAATTTGAATGCTGACTTGATGAATACACTTTAATTATATCTATAAGTCTGCTGAATTTGATCCTCTGGCATTTCCTCTACCGACTCCAGCTAGGGACAGCACTATTGTTACACCACGATACCTTAGGTCTCCAAAGTGTTTTACCCCATCCATTCATCTGGCAAATTGTTTTCCATTAGGGAAAATTACAGTAGGGGTGATAACAAGCCACCCTGAAGGAAGTTAGTGAAAAAATCCACTGTACCATTAAAAAGTTGAACAATCCATATTTAGACGTTAACAAAATAGTTAAACGTAGAATATAAGAAAAAATCAGAGTCAGAGATGGTTCAGTACTGACTGCTCTAAGTGCTGGCAATTTGGAAGCTGCCCACATGGCAGAAATCAAGTACAGCCTCGACTCTTCTATATAACAGAGCTAGAGATGGGTCAAGGAGTCTTTGAAACTCCCACATTAAGATAACACATGTTTGTGTGCAAGTGTGCATTTTTTCTGAGGTCAGTCTCTTCACCAGATTTTCAAAGTGGCCCATGACCCAAAAAGTGAAGAGCCGTGACACATGAGCCCTGGGTTTTCCTTTCTGCTCTTAATATCTACATTCCACTTCACTCTAAGATTTTTAAAGTCTAATCTGCCTGGCTGACTCAGGGCGAAGAGCAGGTGAGTGTTGATCTTGGGGTTGTAGTTCGAACCTTACATTGGGTGTAGAGATTTTTTTCAATGTATAATCTAGCCCTATTTTATCAATACACTTTAATGGTTCTCTATTAACAGGGACATTTTCTGCTGCCCTGTTAGCTCTTCCCTACATCTGTCCTATTGCTTTTGCCATTTCCTCCCAATCTAAATGGTATTATCCAATTCTAGGGCTTTGAATCCTATCAACATAGAAGGTTCTCCCATCCATCTACCTGTCTGAGTATCCACAGTTTACAAATGCCTCCAAAGTACCAAGCACACTTCTAGACAGTGAAATAATGCAATAAACAAAACCTAAGCCCCCACCTTTATGGAGTTTTTATTTTAATGAAATACATTTTATTTCTCACTTAATTAGCCAACTTTTTATAATACTGAGTCACTTATTTTCAGATAGGGATATTTGTTAACATTTCTTTTTGCTAACACTGTGTGAGACTGTATTTGAAGGCACCTGAGCCTGTTTTCTTGGCCGATGACTGTAACTGGTAAATATACTTTATGTTTACCAAAAATATACATTAAAGGGTAATGTGTATAGTGCAGAAGAAATATTTGCTAGTGAAAACTACCACATGATATTTCCAGACAAAACCAATCCTATTTAAAACAAGATTTAACTAAAAAGTTTCATTCATTTCAACAACCAGTATGTAAAGAGCAGTAAAATGGGGGCTAGGGAAAGCCAGGAGAGGGCACAGCACAGACAGGGGTGATTCTAGCCATTTCATTAGAAGATGCATCCTCTTATGGAGAAGCAGCTATAATAAGAGGTTCATTCTACTCTATAGAATTCATCTATCATTTACTTGCAGCTGTGGTAATGCAAAGAATACACTGGAGATTTAAAACACAAAACAGAATAAACAAAGGTTCAACTCTGAAAGGTTTATCTATATATAAGGCTGTATCCAAACGAAATTATCTTGAAAATTTTATTATTTGCATTTGGAGGACACAAAGAATCTACTATGACAAGGCAAAACTGGCAACTTTGAATACAAAAATTTGATAGAAAATCACGAGCAAACAAAAGTAAATTGAATACTGAGTAAAACATACAGACTTCCTGACATGTTGCTAGAAGTGAAATGTCATAGGTTCTAAATGTCAGTTTTATGGTTTTGGCTCAATCTGAACTCATTCAACCTGTCAAGCTACTGGAGCAGGGCCTACAAAGGATGAAACCAAAACAAAGTTCACTATGATGATGATGTCTTGGAAATATATTCTTGAGAACATAAAATAAGTTTTATATGAAATTAGCAAAAATAATCAGAAAACATTAAATATTAAACTATATTTTCCTGTGATTTACTTCTATCTTTTAAAAGGTATAGCTGTATAATGAAATAAACTTCCATTTACTAATAATTCTTACTGTTTTAGATACAGTTAACCTAGATTTTCTTAGCTAAATAATTAGAACCCTTTTAGACACTTTTTAGTGATGGGAAGAAAGAGTAGTGATGTGAGTGGAATATGAAGAATTACAGATAGTAACTACAGGATTCATATTCTCCAGTACATCTTGAAGTGATAGAATAACTCAATGAAGATACGGAAAATATATAAAACTACATTTATAATACGTGTAAATCTGAATATTCAATTCTACCCTGTAGTAAAATTACTTACTATGAAATAGGTCTGACTATAGCCCAACCAAGATCTCAATTCCATTTTTCTCCATAGGAAGGGAGGCACCCTGACTGAAGCTGGCACCCTGAACCTCTTCAGAAATATATGAGGCTCCAATGTGGAAAATACAGTGTCCCCAAAAGAGCAGTGCAGTGACTTTCTCCTAAGTAGTCTACCCTTCAAAATGTTTGAGAAGAACTTAGAATCTGGATAGGTGAATTAAGAGAACAAAATACGTATAATCACCTACATCCCTTCTGTATTAAGTTACCTTTAAAATATGTCTATCCCTTTTGGAAGCAATTATAGTATCCAAACAACCCAAACAAACAGATACATGACTTAGATAGCCAGTTTATACCTACCCTATGAGGCCGTATAACTGGACAAAAGCCCAGACTCCAGATAAGTGTGGTTTCACTTAACCAGTTCCTGTCCACATATAAGCTGTATGACTTTGGGTGACAACATCTCTATTAAGCCTGTTAACTTACCTATAAATGGGATTATGTAAGAGTACCCACATCTTAGAATTGTGAGAAGTAAATCAAGTATAATCCATTTAGAATAGTGCCTGGTCATATAATTATTGACTATTATTGAGTAGTTTGTTAAATATTTACATAAAAAGTGAAGTTTTTCTATAAAAAACAAAGTCTGAGAAGCACAGGGTTTGTCTGATGATTGCTGGTGTATCAGAATATGCAAATGTTAAAAGAATCTCCTTAAAACTGGCATTAAAATATGTGGATAATGGAGATTCCTCTTATTAATTTTTTCAAGGAGTCTAATATTTGTAATGAAATCTGAAAGACTACATACACAGGTAAAACTCCACCCACGAGCTGTCACATTCACAACTCATCACAGATATTTCTGCTCTTACCTGACAACTTACTAAATTAAGAAATTTTGCAGTTTAATTTGATACCTTTGTGGTTTGGCAAAAAAAATTTTTTTGATGAAAATATAAATGATGAAATAGCAAAGAAATGTTTAAGTGAATTGTGATACATCTACTTGACTATTATACAGTCACTAAAAATACTTTTGAAGAATATTTAATAAAACAGGAAAATGAATGTCACAATAGTAAGTAAAAATACAAGCTATATAAACATCAAATTTGTATTTGTTCACTGTTCATCCAATTTCCATCATTTGTGTTTCACCTTTTCTGCCACATTCACACATTTACATGAACTATGGAGTTAATTTAAAAATTTCCGTTAAATTGACTTAAAATTTAAGCTACATACTGTATTTCATGAATGAGACACTGAAGACTATAAGACACATTGTTTTATGTACTATTTAAAAAAATGCTACCAGGTAACTGATAGTGACACCAATTTTAAACACAT
This sequence comes from Suricata suricatta, assembly GCF_006229205.1. Taxonomy (NCBI): domain Eukaryota; kingdom Metazoa; phylum Chordata; class Mammalia; order Carnivora; family Herpestidae; genus Suricata; species Suricata suricatta. The sequence goes on along the minus strand of NC_043700.1, from coordinate 158,387,182 downwards.
CCCAATTTCAGGCAAAACAGACATGAAAAAAGATGTGTCTTAGAGATAATAATGTATGGTAACTTCTTTAGCCCTGTCAAAGCAATTATATTCATGAAATAAAGGTTTGACTGGTTCAGCATATTTTTCCTAATACATGTTAAATAAACACCTAGTTACTAGAGTAAAAAAATTAAAAGCAGTACACATAACTACATACTTTGTTAATTACTGGTGTGTCTGTGTATGTACATATACATTTTTATATATACATATATATAGAAGACCAGTTATATAATATTTTCATATCATCTACAGGTATTTTATAAAGAGCACCTATTTATATAGCTTGTTTATTATGTGTATCTATATGAGGAATTCACTTTTAAGCAGAGAACAGGTTCTAAGCAGTATGGTCCTTGAAGACCTCTTAAATCACCCATTATGTCAAGCACTTGTGGTTTCATATATACAGCCTGGTACCATGAGGTGTAAGAACCACTGACCTACACTGTAGTAAGAGTCAAAAGGAAAATCTACTTGCAGAAGTCTGGGCAGTCAAACCCCTGCTCTGTTGCCGAGTCTATTCCATACTGCTCTGACACTGAACCAGTACAGCTGATACACGGGAAGAGTTTGAAATTGTGACGATCAGATGAGTTAGTGGGTGACCCAACTGATCTGCTGATTAGGCGCTAAACATAGCTTGGTGAGGGAGGTGGGACAGGGGAACAATTAAAATCAGAACATATATACATTTCCTTTTGGGTTATTTAGTTTTGCATATACAATATGAAAGTAAATATTAAATTCGGATTTCAAGAAAATATTCACTGAAAATACAGATTGAAGAGATTCTCTTCATGAAAAATAGGAAAAATATTTTGAAAGCAACTCTTATCTGCAGTGAGACTTTTCTATTCCTTAAAAAAAAAACTGGCTAGTGTGTTGGCAAAATGCCAGTTTTCAATAGGCACAGTGTAGGCTGTAACTCCACAGTCTTATTAAGTTTTAACTTTCATCTACAATGGAATGTTCTCACAATCAGCTTCTGAAATTTCATTGCTCACCTTTAAAGTATTTCACAGTTTTAACTCTTAACTCTAAAGTAGCATCTTCATCACACACAAATATAGTTCGGGGATGCTGCTGGAAAGCAGAAACTGTCCACATGTGATTTACACCTTCTTCTATTGCTTTGTAGAGAGCAAATGCCTTGTGTGCACCCGTTATGAGGATCATTACCTGAAAAATCATGACCATTGCATGTTAATTCTTAAAACAGGTTTCAAATTACTAGAAAGCTCCTTTCTTAAGAAACAAAGAGGTTAGCACACCAATATTCTTCTGAAGGTAAAATAAAAATAAATAGCTACATATTTCTTCACAGTTCAAGGGTTTTATTTCTGTTCACAGTAAAAGGCAAGCATAAACTAATTTCTTCTGATTTAAGAAACTAAAATAGTATCATAGAATATTACTGAATTTACCATAATGCATATAATTATTAACACATTAGATATGATGTGCAGAAGAGACTTGGGAGAATGAAGAAGAAGAATGAAAAGGGCTGATTTGCAAAAGCAGAATTCCAGGTCAGCAAATAATTTATATAACCAAGAATGATATGCCAATTGCTCTAGTCCAAACAATCAATAGAGTATATATTACTTTGAAAGTAAGAGAAAGAAGCCTAAATGCCATTTTACTGAACATGTCCTATCTAAAGTTGTCTTCAAATAAAAACTAGATTTTGAAAAGGATTAGGGATCTATTAAATGCAAGAACTTACCTTTAAGTACACATGACTGAGAATACCCTTATGAACTATATAGAAAACCCAAGCTCCTGGTCCCCAATTCCTAAAACGTCTGATTCAAAGAACATGTGCAAATCTAAGTGCATTTGCATCAGAATGAATCTTTACCATTTTGAGCACTAAATCTATCCTATTTTTTAAGTTAATCTAAACAATATATGTAATCTTTAAACATGATTTTTTCTCATTATAATGGTTAACTAAAAAGTGAGTATTGAAATGGTTATAATTCTAAAATATTGTAACATAAAAATTCTGCTCTGCATATTTTAAAACCAGACTTTCAAACCAGGAAGAAATTAAAGATTAATGAATCAGATACTATACTTATTTTATCAAGACTTAATACTTTTCATTTTGAAGCTATACTCATTACTGTTAGAGCCCATGAACTGAGAGATGTTTGAATTTTTACAAATGTTCTTATTGAGACTTCTTGTTCTTAAGTATAAAGATATAGGCTAGTGGGGAATTTAAAAGCCACATAAAAGCCTTTGTTTTTTTAAAACAAAAATTGTTTGATATAACAAGGTAAGCATAACATGGACTAATAGATTTGTTAATTAGTTTTTCTTGCTGGATATTATTAGCCAGTGTTTTGTTTTTTCTCAAGAGAATATAAGTGTTATAGAGGAGTTAAAAAAAATCACACAGTTCTTTGTTTCATCCTGTCTTCCAGTTGATAATCTTTGGAGTGAGGACCCAGGAATCAGGGTCCCCTAGGTGATTATTAGACAATCTGGCAGAAGTCCTTAGACTAACACTTAAGAAGTCTCTACAAAGTTTCTTTCATGCCTCCTTAAATCTAGTGATTGCTGCATGAAGGATATTTTTTGAAGTTATTTTAATAGAGTGTCAAAATATGTTTTGGTGGTTACAAAGTTCAAACACCTACTGTAGCATTTTCCTTGAATTATTTCATTTATCTCCTCAAAACATCATGGGATACTTTTACGTTTCACAGAAAATGAAATAGAAGCACAAATATTCTGTAACTTGCCTAATGTTTTGGTAAGACTAAGATATAAACGAGAAGTCTGATTCCAGGGTCTGTATCCTTAACTACTTTAGATAGTCTCTATTACGCAATATGAGCTAACACTCTTTCATTATTGAAGCAAATAATGTAAAATGTAATGGGAGAAGTGGCAACAAATTTCTATGTCAAATGTACACTGTGAAAAAATGAAAAGACAAACATTTACCAATGAGAAAGGGAAAATACACAGTATTATGAAGGGAGTGAAATGAAAGGAAGCTGCTGAAAGTTTGGGGTGGGATGAAGAATTACTCAGTGTGTGTGCAAGCTTAAGACATACACAACCTGTAACTGAGAACTAAGAATTATCTAGAAGAAATGAAAGAAAAAATGGTCTCAGAATGTAATTTGATGGTGACCTGTGATTTACCCACTCTACTATACTCAAGGTAAGTATTTCTCTCATGAAAAAGCTCTTACCTGAAACCAAGTCTTTAAGGATAAGCAGGAAAGCTCCATAAAGAGCATGTCAGACAGTTATGGGGTGGTCAGTTAAAAGCTAGAAATTTGCGGGGTAGCTGGGTGGCTCAGTTGGTTGAGCGTTTGGCTTTGGCTCAGGTCATGATTTCGTGGTCTGTGGTTTCAAGCCCCGCGTCAGGCTCTGTGCTAAGAGCTAGCTCAGAGCTTGGAGCCTGTGCTCGGATTCTGTATCTCCCTCTCTCTCTGACCCTCCCCTGCTTGCGCTGTCTCTCTCTTTCTCAAAAATAAATAAAACACTAATAAAAAAAAAAAAGGCTAGACATTTGATAAGGCTAGAGTACAGGAGAATGAAAGGAATTGCCTGAACACTGGTTGAGATCTGATACAGAGCCTTTTGACAGAATAATACGGCAGCAGAGACTCTTAATTACATAAGTAAGTAATAAACTGAACTGTGCTTTTGAAAAAAAATAATTCAGAATGTAACAGAGAATGTGCTGTGTAAAGAATGGATATAGGCATCATTTAGAATGGCTTTGCAATAATTCTTGAAAAAACGGATATAAACTTAATAGACAGTGGTGATGGAGGGCAAGATCCTTACTTACCTCTAAGTGATTTGTTAAATAGTTGGGATTTGCTGACTTATTAGATGTAGAGGAGATGCTGAAAATGACCCGTGTTTCAAGCTCAGATAAATTTCATGGTGAATGTTGTTACTCACCAAGAGAGGGAATATTCAGAAGAAAGGTAAATTTCGTAGAAAGATATATTTAAATTTTGGACAGTGTAAGCCTATAAGAAATCTTTAAATATGTAGATGTCAGCTGGAAGTTGGAAATATGAAACTTGAAGCTTCAGAATGACTACAAGATAAAGACATGTAGTATTATTACTGTACTGAGAGTACTTAATCGCTTTGGAATAGTGATAAAGCTACATAAAGAATGTTCCAAAGAGTTACTGCTGTTGACGTATTTAAAATAAAAAATAAAAAAAGTTACGCTCCAAAGCATGCAGAGTGGATGTGCAGTTCCAGGATGAAGCTCTAGGGAACAAGAGTACTCAAAAGGCCGAAGAAGAAGGTACAGCCTGGGAGGCAGACTGAGAAGGAACGCTCAGAAAGAAGAATGCTAGAGTTTTATGACGGAAGGAGTGGTCCACAGTCGTCGATGATGAAGAGAAGCTCAGCTGGGCAGGACCTGCACGTAAGATGCTGGTTTTCGCATAAAGAAATCACTGGTGACCTCGGTGATTTCAGTAAGACAACAAAATCAAAAGCAGATTTTAAAGTTTTATTAGTTTTTCCTATGTCATCTTAAGCATATCCAAAACATAACATTTAGCTTTTGACAAAGAGCAAGAAGTCAACAAAAGTCAGATCTGGTGGTTCAAGTAAATAACCAAGCTGTGATAGAACTAACCTTGTCTAACATGAATCATGAACAAAATTCATTCAAACGACTCCCCAAAGTTATTAAATTCCTATTGTACTGTAAGCAGTGTAAGGTGCTAGATATATATGACTGTAAGTAAGGAAAAAGACATTAAACCAGTAAACATACAACAACAATCAGAAATTGTGAAACGTGATATAAAGGAAAAGAACAATGGTCTGAGAGAAAATAGAGGTAACTCTGATTATGAGGATTATCAAGAAAGGGCATTCTGAACGTTGAAAACCTCTAGGTGCCATTTCACCTAAGCAAGGTCCAGAAAAGTAGAGCATTTCACACAGACTATTAGTGTGAAGGTCTCAAGCCAAGGAAAGAGTGAAAAAGTAGTAATGGGTGTGGTTCCTTATCTAATCGACAGTTCCCAAGTCTTAGAGAAACCTGCAGTGACTTCCAGGGTGTCAATTCCAAGGTGTGCACAGAAGGTCTTCATTAACCAAGCTGCCAAAATGAAGCTCCTTACAAATGAACAAACTAACCACTCAGAAATTTAGTTTCCTATTCAAATGTACTTTTCACTTAACAGTAGCATCTGCCCCATAAATTGATACAAAATTTTATTGTGTATTTTTAAAACTATTTTATTTTTATGTAGCCTCTACATCCAGTGTGGGGCTTGCACTCACAACCCTGAGATCAAGAATCATGTGCTCTACTGACTGAGTCAGCTAGGGACTCCTTAAATGTATTTGATCCTAATGAAACTAAAATTGAAGAGAAGCTCACATCACAGTTAAAACCACTGGCAAATGAAAATCTGTACACATTAAGTTCCTTAAAATTAAAGCATTAAGTACCATGACATGATACTTGTTTCAAAAGACTGCTATAAAAAAACCAAAGTACTAAGGCCCCTGTAAAAACAATAAAGTGCTAGAATAGTTTTGCCATAATGATTTATAATCATGTTGGGAATGAAAATTGTGAGGTGAGTGAGTGGCATCATAAAGTTTTGTTGGAAAAATTGACTAAAAGAAAAAAAAATCAATATTTGAATAACCCTCTGTTCATTCTAATAATTAGCATAAGTTACATTATAACTTTAATCCTGTTAAATGGAAGAAACTTATTTGTATAACTGTTTCATTTTTTAGAAATACAATTGCTCTAAGATCTCTTGCAACTTAATTACTATGAAATTTCAATCCCTGAAAGGTCTTTCTTCATATACTGATAACTTCTGCCTGAAAAATGACATCTTGAAGGACAGTTCCAGGTGTATGTTCAAGTCTAGACATATTTACATTAAGATCATTTACTTATTCATTACAACTTGTCTGTACACTTTACTCAGAACCAATCCCATCTTGTTGACAGAAAAGAAAGGAGTTTCCCTATGATGTAACCACTTATAATCATGAGCTGACTATAATTTGTTCTGTTATTCTCAGGAAAGGAAATGAAAGCCCAACTAAAAATAAAAAATTAGGGTGTGCCTGGTGGCTCAGTTGGTCAAGTGTCTGACTCTTGATTTCAGCTCAGGTCATATCTCGCAGTTTGTGGGTTCAAGCTCACTTCAGGCTCTGTCCTATCTGTACAGAGCCTGCTTGGGGTTCTCCCTCTCACAAAATAAATAAATAAACTTAAAAAATATATAAAGGTTCTTTAAAAAAAATTTAAAAGTAGGCAGGGTCTGTTCAGAGGTCTTGCCTTCTTAAGTATACCAAATTCAGAACAGATTTAGAACTGGTTCTTTTTCTGTCGGAAGCGAACTGGCTATCCTCCTACAGTCAAGATGTACTTTACACTAAATTATCCTGAGCCTCCAGAAGTAGTTTAGTGTTAATTAGCCTTACAGTTCTTTCACAAGATTATTTCACCTAAAAACAGACCATTTGATGAGTATGATTTTAGAAACTCAAACTGTAAAGAAAGGAACAGGCAAATGAAGTACTCCAAAAGGAATGGTGCCTAATTCTTAGTTTACGTAAGCTCCAAAACCTTGATTTAGTTGAATTCTAAACACTGCAATGAGACTTACAGAAGCTACTGAAAGCTAGATAACAATTTACATTGTGAATAGGATATAACCAAAATATCACTTGTTTGGTGTCATATTTCCTTCGAAATCTATAGACATTAAAGAATAGTTAATTCTTACTTCTCTTGCATCCATCACTGTCCCCACACCAACTGTGAGAGCCATAGTTGGCACCTTCGATAAATCTCCATCAAAATATTTAGCATTTGCCAAAATGGTGTCCATTGCTAGAGTCTTTAATCTTGTCCTTGATACTAAACTGGATCCTGGCTCATTGAAAGCGATATGACCATCTGGACCAATTCCTTTTAAAAGAAGTATACACACACATACACATAAAGTAAATAAGGTTTCCCAAAGTTCAAGTTTTTTTAAAGAGCAAAGTCACAAATACACTCACCTTGTTTTATTTGATAGCTGAATTTCAAAAGGTGCATGAAAATATTTGTTCCTGTATTTGATTCAACAAGTATTTTAATGTTCTCCATGTGTTTAGCACTGAGCGAGCATGATTGTAATAGCAATAAAATTAAGCATTACCTTATATTTGCATTAACACTTTATAAAGCATTTTCACATCTCAACAACACATATATTTAAAAATCTTAAAGACAGTCTTATTAGGCCTATTTGCCTCATCTTCCCAGCCTGTTTTTCAGCTCAAAAGGAAACTCTGGGGACACGGGGTAGCTCAGCTGTTTGAGGGTCTGACTTCAGCTCAGGTCATGATCTCACTGTTTGTGAGTTCGGGCCCCACACTGGAGGCTCCCTGCTGTCAGCACAGAGCCTGCTTCAGATGCTCTGTCCGCCAGTCTCTGCCCCTCTCCTGCTTGTGCTCTCTCAAAGATAACCAAAAAAGAAAACTCTGACATTCAAGGATAATACATGACTTATTCAAGGTAACAATTTAGTAAATACTGACACAAAACTGAAATCTAAATCTTAGTTTGATGACTAACATAGTGGTCTTTAACACTTTAAAGATGGGGTAATTAACTACTGGACCTCCCTGTAGTAGTTTCCTCACTTACAAAAGTGTCTAGATTGGACAATATGGGGCAGTAATTTTCTTCAGACTTTTTTGACTAGAGCCGACTACAAGAAATATATTTGACACTGCCATCTAGTACACGTGGGCACACATAAAAACAAGAACGGCATGAAACAATACTTACCCCTGCTAGGAGGCATTCCATTTAATTCTATTTCATTAGCAAAACACACAAAAGGTAAATGCTAAATGTGTATCTATATTGATTTCATAACCTAATAATGGGTGACAACCACAACTTGAAAACACTGCTTTAAACAAACATACTGCCAGCTACTATTCTAGGATCACCTCTAAATAATAGGGACATAACATTCCTTATTTGAATGAAATTGGAAGTAAATCTTTTTGTAAAATGAAGAATCTCTATGGCATGAGTAAATCAGGTTTCACACATGTGTACTCTACAAGCTAGTCAGATTTCTGACATCTATGAAAAAATAAACTCTCAAGTTCTGAGTCAAAATATGTTACATTTATATTCTGCATATTTACTTTAATGACAGATACATGTATTTCACGGACTCTTAACCTACAATTCTAACCAATGTCTCCCAGATTACAAGAAAGCATAATATGACAACAAATAACCATGTGACGGAAGAAGCAATGAAAATCTTAGGGAGCAGATATAAGCTACCAAAGCACTAGATTCTAGGAGGTTTTAATGTGGTCACCTCAAGCCTGACATACATGTGGTTAATATGTATGGATTTTTTCCATTAGTGTCTATCTGCTTGTTAATAAATGTTTTAAAGATATGGAGTTCTCTCTGTATTTATAAGACTGTTCTGTTTCTCCTCTTAAGTGTACATCTGTCCAAATATTTAATTTTTCTATTTATGTATAAAGAAGAAAGGATATAACCATGAAAATAAAAGTTCCAGAAAAAACCAGGAAGCCCTCAAGGATCAACACCAGTGTTCTGAGTGGCGATGTGGGTCATACAAAAGTGTACAGTATGGTGGAAATTACCAGTAGTGTCAATACAGTCCCTTACTAACCATGAGGAACTATTAGCAACTTCCTGATATGAAATATTTTAAAAGTGTTCAGAATGTTTCACAAAGCTTTACAAAACTTTCTTTAAAAGGATAATGAAATTTAACAACCATCGCAAATCCTGAGTCTTTAAGTCAAACTTATACATTAGCACCTTAATGAAATATCTCTAAAACCTCAGAGTCTAGATTACTTGTCTCTCCTGTGTCCCTAAAATTCTGTGGGGTAGAATGTAAATTTCACTGGAGTAAGGACTGTCTCTTGACTCCTGTACCCCTACCTCTTAGAACGATACGGGACACTTAGGAGGCCCTCAATAAATAATGGCTGAATAAAGGAACAGATGGTTGCTATTCTTTGGTATGCTCAGTATAGTTTCTCCCTCCTCCTCCACCTTGCCCTGCTTCCCTCACAATGGAGGGGACCTTAATCTACTCTATATATGTCTCTGAGGCAGGATGATTGTGGTCTAGTGATAAATACTCATCCCCAGCTGAAACAATCAGAATTTCTCTCAGGATTCAGAAAGTAAAGGAGTATCTGGAGCTGAGGTATGTGACGACAGCACTGCAGGAGAGGTCCAGGAGTTCCTACCCTGGAGACCTCCGCCTCCTCCATCCTTCTTCTTCCAAAGACTTGGCTGTTTCGACCCTTCACCAATTCTGTGAGTTCGCCCAGAACCATTCCAACTAATTCACTTTTGGTCCCAAAGTAGGTGACAGTTACTTTCAAAGCAAATAATCTAATCATACAGCCAAAGGAGAAGGTTAAAGTTTTCCCACACTGTCTTATTTTTACTTTTTTAAAAACAGTACCTTAAAATACTTTTAAAGTTAGTAATGCCTTTAGAGTTAATTTATAACATTTCATATTTGTGTATTTTCTTGCTGGGGATAGGTCAGGGACTGCATGATACATTTTACTCTTTCTCTTAACAAATCTGTCATCAAAGGATGAGAACTGTAGAGATTACACATTGTCCTCCTTTTTCCTTTCTGCTGAGGAAAGGGAAATCCTATTCTATTAACCAGAACTAAGAAATGATGGGCTCATGGTCTTGAGTTCTTCTCATCCTACTATTTCCAGTTTAGGTGGAAGGAATAGGAAACCCCATTTTGGCCTCAAGCCCAACCTGAAATCTCTAATCCAACTTTACCTTTATTAAGGCTGTTATTTTGATCCCATTTGGCTCAGTTCTTAGTGTTTTTATTAACCAACAAACCCTGGAACAAAAGAAGGGTAAGTGATAAGACCCAGATACCAAGCCTCATCTTGAAAATCCAATAACAAATCGAGATCAACAAAAGCAAAGAATCAAATGAGATTCTTTCATGAGTATACATTCAATAATAGGGTACCCCAATAGGAAAAAGTTCAAAGTAAATGCAATAAGCTAACCCTTCTCCCTGTATTCACCGAGTAATTATGTCCTTTGGATAGTAAATATAAAATGGCAGACCTTGGACCATGACATGACTACAGTGAAGATGTTAATACAAGAGGCAAAGAAATCATCTTAATATATATATTTTGTTCAGGGGAGAATGACTGCAGTAAGCTTAAGATAAAAACTGGTTAGAAAACAGGGTTTTTGTAGAAGTAAGAGTCGGTCATAAACAAATAATTATAATTTATACTCCATCTGTTTCAAAGGGAAAACTAAGGCAACTTATAGTGAGGTAATATACCAAAAGCTAAAAAGAAATGAGAAGTGACTTAAAGCTATGGGGAAAGAAGAAAGTCCTACTAGAAATCTTTGATATGGGCATCTGGGTGGCTCAGTCGGTTAAGCATCCACTCTTGGTTTCCGCTCAGGTCATGATCTCATGGGTCGTGGGATTGAGTCCCTCATCAGGCTCTGAGCTGACAGCACAGAGCCTGCTTGGGATTCTCTCTCCCTCTCAGTCCCTCCCCCACTCTCTCTCAAAACAAATAAATAAACCTAAAAAAAATCTTTGACAAGGGATATTCAACCTTAAACATTACTTTAAGCTATCTGGGAAGCAGATAAAAAAAGAAAATGGAGTTTAGTTCTGATGATTTACCCCCAATAAATTCTATTTCCTAGTATTGAATCCCGAATAGACTTGTCACATGGATCCTTATGCAAGGCAAATAAATTAACATGAAAAAAGGTATTCAAATGAAAAAGTAAACAAGACATTTTTCATTAAGCCATGTTTAATAATGAACCTCTAATAACTACCATGCCTTTTTGTATAATAGTAAACGAGTGAAAATATTTCTTGATATAACTAAAATGTAGACACATTAGGTATAATTATATTATAGTAATTAGGTATACATTACAGTAATTCTACATGAATATGGTATGGAGTTTAGAAAATATGAAGGATGCATGGGTAATACATTCCTTCAACACTCCCATATATGAACTGCCCTAGGCTTGATACTGACAAATACAAATGGTAATTATCTCAGAATTAAACCATATGGACAAAACTGGAATGCAAATATTCTCCTCAGGAATACTGAAATATTAGCAAATTTATTAAAACACAGATAACTTCCAATTTTGAAAAGCAAAACAGCCTAGCTTGGATTCTTGTTCAGAGAAAACCCATCCCATTTACAAAAGAAAATAAATGATACTGGTTCTGTTATGTTGAGATAAAAATTTCCTCAAGGATAAAATTTCAATCTCACTGGATACCCTTAGAAGTAACCCAGTAAAAAAGCAGGAAATACAATAACCTATAGAACAATGATTTCAGCATCTACAGTTCAGAAAATGAAGACTGAAGTAACACCGAATAAGTACCAGTTATATACCAACCACTATGCAAGGCATTTTACATGTTATGACATGGTTAGTTCTCACAAGTTCTGGAATGGGTAATATTAATTCCTGTAACTTAACTACAATAAACTTCAATAAATTTCTCAAAGTCATACAGATAATAAGTGGACGAGACAGAATGCAGATTTATGCCTGACTGTAATACCCCAATTTCCCCAAGGGCAATCAACTACCTCAACCAAAAATTAATCTCCACAAACAGCTCTAATAAGGATCTAATTCATATACATTTAAGCAATCTTCTAATAAATTAAAGATTAGATATATCCAGATAACTTATTGTAGAGCTTTGGTGTTATATTATTCTTATGGTAATTAATTCAATGTTTCAGAGGCTTATAATAATTACAGAAAACCATGTTGTCAATACAAAGAAAGAAAGGTCATTATCACGCAGTCATGAGATCCAGCCCCACATCAGGCTCCACCACTTGGAATTTCTTTGAATTCTCTCCCTCCCCTCCTCTTGTGCACACGAGTGGACATGCTCTCTCTCTCTCAAAATAAATAAACATTAAAAAAAAAACCAACTCTTCCTCCTATTTTCAATGATACTTCATGCATGTGCATGTGCATATATGTGGGCACATGTGCACATATACATATATATGTGATATATATATATTTCAAGTGGAGTTTAGCCAATTAAACATTTATTCACTTGGAGCTGATAAAGATAATCATACATCTTAGTTCATATTAAGTAAAGGATGATGATAAATAAAGTCTTGTATCATTCTTAACTGATTTTTAAAGTGGGATGAAGCAATTTAAGTGAGCAGAGAGAAATGCTAAAATCTACCTGTTCCATACGCACACGTTTAGAGACTTAACCCTGTAATCGGGTAAGAAAGCTGGGTTAGAATTGTAAAGAAACTGTAAAAGTTAAGAATATTATTTAGTTAAAGAAACATCATGCATTTTGTAAGATATGGTTAACTGTGAATTCTAAAGAGATAATAGAAGTTTAGCAGGTATTGGGATTTATTTCTCAAGACATGATTTAAGCAATTCTAACTTACCAACCTTAAGACTACTGTTAATGGAAATAAAGTAAACTAAAAATCAGTACTGAATAAGTGGATATTATAGACAGTTTCAGGTGTTCCCCACATCACACAAAGGTTAAGAGTAATGACAAAATGTTTACATACCTCCAACAAAAAGGTCAATTCCTCCAGCTTCTTTTATTTTCCTTTCAAAAGCATCACATTCTGCTTGTAAATCTGCAGCATTCCCATCAAGGATATGAGCATTATTAGGATCTATATCAATATGCTTAAAAAAGTTATTCCACATATAAGAATGGTAGCTTTCAGGATGATTTCTGGGAAGTCCTAAATTAAAAGTTAATAAGTAAAATTATATTTCCAGAATAAATCCAAAGTTTACTTTTCTGATTCAGCCACAGATGCTACTGAACATGTATAACCTTTCTATAACCATATTCAACTTAAAGGCATTTTTGTGTGGAATATATGCTCATTAGATGCCAGACATAATATTAACCACCTTACACATATGTATTAATTCATATAATTTGTACATCAATGGAAATACTTTTACCATTCCTACTTTACAGATGAACATCAAAGACACAGAAAAATTAAGTAAACTTTCTCAAGATAACACAGCTTACAGAGAGGCTGGAATTCAAACACCGAAGTCTAGTTCACCTGCATTTAATCACCGTACTCCACTTCTCAAACACAGGAAACTTTACCAGTGGAACGGATTTATGTGTTAAACTCCACAGAAATTAATTCGCCATATATGTGAAATGTTGGTCCACGTTTCTCATCTATTCTCCCGTATGCGTGCAAAGTATACTGAATCACAGCAGTTCTTTGACTATCACTTGGACTACCATTAAAAATGTATTCCTGTGTGCAAAGTTTAAAACAGAGTTTTGTTTGCGTCACAGATCTTTCCTGTTAAGCAAGTTAACTATGAATGATAAAATCTTCAGCCATAAATATAAATACATTTATATTTAAAAATCTTTATTTTATTAATTACTTTTACATACATTGTACTCAATCTATTTCCACAACACCGGTTTTAACTCTGCAAAATAAAAAAAGAGTGGGGACATGCCTGGGTGGCTTAGAAGGCTGAGCATCCAACTTCAGCTCAGGTCATGACCTCATGGTTCATGAGTCTCAGCCACCACACTAAGACCTCTGCTGTGAGCATGAAGTCGGCTTTGGCTCCTCTGTCCCCTCTCTCTGTACCTCTCCTACTTGCACTCTCTTTCATAAATATACAATAAAATATGAAAAAGAAAAAGAAAAAAAAAAAGGAAGAACTGTGAAGGGACTGGCTCAAAGCTGCATGAGTGGCGGAGCCCAGCATGAATACCGATCTGGTTTCCAGTCCCACACTCCTTCCATATATCATGCTGGCATCACAAAAATACAGATGTTTTTAATATAAACTCTCAACCTCATCAAAAGGCAGTACATTATCTTCTAAAGATAGTCATGTTACATCCAAAACATAAATTCAAATAATGTATTAATTTCAAACTATATTCATTTTATTTAAAACATATTCAAATAATATATTCAAATAATATTCCTTACCTACATATTCATCCATGTTAAAGGTCTTCACATATTTAAAAGAAAGGTCTCCATTCTTGTGATATTCTATTAGTTTTTTATAACATCCTAAAGGTGTACTCCCTAAAACAGATAAAGATTCAATTTTCTAACTTAAATGAAAAATCAATTTTTTAAATGTTTATATATTAACTTTATTCTCTTAATGATATTCTCCATTTCCAATTTACTAAGGGAACAATGACTAATTTAAATACATATTCAATTAACAATTTTTTTGAATTATACACACATTTACAAAGTACCTTAAATCTTAGTAAAGTAGAACTTGCTAAATAAAACTAGTAATCTGTCAAAAGAAATTATAGTTTGGAAAATTATCCTAGAGTTGTTGGATATTTGGAAATAATGGATATTCCAAGATAAGAAACTTCTAGAAAGTACAGGTGGAAAAAAGGAAAATAAACACCCCAACTTTTGAGAAAAAGCTTTTCTGGAAAATGATTTGTAGCATAAATGATATATAAATAGGTCAAGTTGACCACTTAATGAAATAAAAAGGGATACCAGAGCTAAATTTAAATATTGCCTCTACTTTCAAAATAGATTCAGAAATTGGCAAGGACTGATTGAGGAACCTTAGCCTTTATGATCTTAACTGGAGATTCTGTTTCTTATTTTGCATTATCTTTAGCATGTAACAGCTAAAATGTATAAAGTAAAATGAATTCTGAGAAAAGGGATCTTGGCTTTGGAAACTTCATCTGAGTTCTTGATTTTATTGTTTTATAAATGTGATTCTTTTACATGTTTTATAAAATTGAAATCAGTGTTATAGTGCTTCATGGCATGGCACAATAAAAAAAAAATTAATTAAGCCACTTGAAGAACACCCTCTGTTTTTAAAATTGCTGGTTTTTTCTTTTCTTTTTAACTACAAATTGGAAGGTTAGATTGACTGCATCCTTAACAAGTGACCTGGACCTCCCAATCCTGGCTGGAGTATTGGCTAATTCCTAATCTATCCACCACCAGAAAACAAATCATGCAAAAATACAGCATGCATACAAAATTTCTACTCAAGTGGCAGACAGAAGTATGAGAGAACTAATCATTCGTTAGAAAAAAAGATACAAAGGGAATTTCTAGAGCAGTAAAAAGACTGTGTTTCATTTGAGATGAAAGAATAATACAACTAGCTATCAATAATATATATCACATAGGTTCAGAGAACAGAGACCAGAAGAATTTCATAAAACTATAGAAAACATACTGTTTTAATCTGTGATTAATAATTTACATGGTCAAATTTTATAATTCCCTCTTAAAGAACTATGGCCCTCTAACATAAAACTTATCTAACAGATGGATAAATATGCTTTTTTTCCCTCCTTTCCTGAAGCATAAACAAATCTGTGTTTGTTTCAGTGTCAACTGTATAATTATAGGATTCCTTCCTTAATTTAAAAATATATGAATAAAAAAGGTAAGGAGTCACAATGGTGATGACAGAAAAATAACCACATTCATTTTCTACTTTTTAATCAAAGTGGCTGAAGAAAAAAAATAATGAAAAATATGGTACATGGTGAAATGGTTAAAGAAACTTCATTTTAATGTCTGCTTTGCAAAGTTTACTAATATAATTATTACCAAGTGCTTACTAGGATTCAGATAAAACAAAAATTAAAACTGTTTCTATCCTAAAAAAACTCACAAGATAGGAAATAGGCAAATACAAAATAACCGTAACAAAAATGTTATAAATAACCTATAGGAAGTCTGCAGAACTACTGTAAATCAAAGAGGAGAAGATTAGTTTTGTTTGTTAGAAGAAGGATCAAACAACATGACATTTCATCTGAGTCTTGAAGAAGGGATAGAATTCCAATAGTCAAAGACAGGGTTAAGTTGTAATGGAGAGATGACACCTGTATGCTTACCCTATGAGAGCTATACTGTTTTTCTTTTTAACGTTTTTTTAATGTTTATTCATTTTTTGAGAGAAAGATACAGAACATAAGTGGGAGAGTGGCAGAGAGGGAGACACAGAATCCAAAGGAGGCTCCAGGCTCTGAGCTGTCAGCACAGCGCTCAGTGCAGGGCTTGAACTCACAAACCATGAGATCATGACCTGAGCCGAAGTCGGACACTTAACCAACTGAGCCACTCAGGTGCCCCTTAGTTATACTGGTGTTTTTATACAATTTTTATAAACTGGCATGATCTTTCCCATTTTGAAGACAAAATAACTGGTTCAAAAAGATCAAGGAATTTGCCAAATATCACATAGCAATGAAGCCAGAGATTCAAGAGATTCTGTCTGGTTCCAAGGCTCACATGGTTTTCATTATGTAAAATGAAAATAAAGCCAGCAATTTCAGGTCTATTTTTTGAACTACAAGCAGTCAAATTATCCTACCATGATTCAGAGTAAGAGAATCAGGGAATAAATTTGGGAGGCAGGAAGCATGTAGGCCCTTACATGTGAAGCTTGTTAAGATCTTATCAATAAATACCAAGTAGACATTCCCCAGAAATTGTGCTTCGGGGAGGGATGATAATAATATGACATGCTGCTTGAATTACAGAAATTCATATTCAGGGGCACCTGGATGGCTCAGCGGGTCAAGCATGCGACTTGGCTCAGGCCAGGATCTCACAGTTTGGGAGTTTGAGCCCTGCATCAGGGTCTATGCTAACAGTCCAGAGCCTTTTTGGGATTCTCTCTCTCCTGTCTCTCTCTGACCCTACCCCACTCTCTCTTTCAAAAAAAAAAATGTATATTCAAACTTCAAAAGCAAAGAGGAGAAGAGCGTGATTAACACTGTCAATGGTCAATGAAGGAGAGAAGTGGAAAATATCCACAAAGGTTTTCCAAAATACACCCTGGCAAGTGTACTACTAGGCAAACTATTCAAAAATAAAGCAAAAGCTGTAGATCCAAACACACAAAAGCATGTTTATGACTTTGAAGACCTCCGGCTCCCAAGCTAAAATTACTGTGTAGTTATATATCATATTTAAAACAAAATGGTTAACGCAGCTAGCAGGACTGTAGTCCTGGTTTACAGGAAGCACACTGATACCGAGGCCATGTTCAGCCACTGAGGCTCATGAATCAAAAATGTGGCTGCGGAGGGGGCCAGTCTGGTGCACACAATTTTTACAAATCCCCCTTTGCCTGGATCAAAGACAAAAAGCAAAAGAACAAATGAATGAACTAAACAAAACCTTTCAAGAAAATTATACAAGTGAAAAAAATTATGATTGTAGCTTTTATGTAGTTAGCACATATGGGAGAAGGAACAGAAAGAAAAAAAAACTGTTTAAATAAGATACACTTGTGGGAACCTTAAATTTACATAGTATTTACAGTACACAAAGGACTGGAGCAAACACCATCTAATTTGAGCCTCAAACAGCATGACCAGCTATTATAATCCTCATCTTTCTTAAAGGCAAAGAAACCAAAGGTTAGGGATGAGGAATATATGCTTTGCAGTCACCAAGAGTGTAGCAGCTCTGCTTCCAGGTCTAATGCTCTCCCCTGGGGAAGTCAGCAATATCAAATTAAGTGAGACCATGAGATCAATGACACTATTTTTGGTTAACTTTTAAGAAAAACCTTATTAGTGAACCGAATAGAATAAAACATGCAATTAATACTTAATGTTTATGTCATGAAGACATGTCAGTCTTCAATTTTTCACTCCTAGTAGTTCTTTTTTTAATTTATTTTTAAATTTATTTTTGAGAGACAGTGTGCAAGCAGGGGAGGGTCAGAGAGAGAGGAGACACAGAACCTGAAGCAGGCTCCAGGCTCTGAGCAAGCTGTCAGCACAGATCCTGGTGCGGGGCTTGAACCCACCAACTGTGAGATCATGACCTGAGCCAAAGTCGGATGTTCAACCAACTGAGCTACCCAGGCACCCCCACTCCTAATACTTCTATAATGAAAAGAAAATACACACAGAAATAGCAAAGGGCTAATAAGATAATAAGAGTATATGAGGCAGGAAAGGTGAAATGAAGAGACAATAGTACATACTTTTGGTACCTCTTCATGGTTATTAAAAAAAGTAATCTACAAATTATATTAATAGGGAAAGCAATATCCCTCAAAAACTATACAAAACCTAGGAATAAACCTAACCAAAGAGGTAAAAGATCTGTATATTGAAAACTATAGAAAGCTTATGAAAGAAACTGAGGAGGACATAAAGAAATGGAAAAACATTCCATGTTCATGGATCAGAAGAACAAATATTAAAATGTCAAAACTACCCAAATCAATCTACACATTCATTGCAATCTCAATCAAAATTGCACTGGCATTCTTCTCGAAGCTAGAACAAACAATCCTAAAATTTGTATGGAACCACAAAAGACCCTAAATACCAGAGCAATGTTGAAAACGAAAACCAAAGCAGGAGGCATCACACTCCCAGACTTTCACCTGTATTACAAAGCTGTAATCATCAAGACAGCATGGTACTGGAACAAACACAGACACACAGACAAGTGGAATAGAATAGAGAACCCAGAAATGGATCTACAAATATATGGCCAATTAATTTTTGATAAAGCAGAAAAGAATGTCCAATGGAAAAAATGACAGTCTCTTTAGCAAATGGTGCTGGGAGAACTGGACAACAACATGCAGAAGAATGAAGCAGGACCACTTTCTTGCACCATACACAAAAACAAATTCAAAATGGGTCAAAGACCTAATTTTGAGACAGGAAACCATCAAAATCCTAGACGGGAAAGCAGGCAACAAGCTCATTCAACTTCAGCCACAGCAACTTCTTACCAGACATGTCTCCAGAGGCAAGGGGAGAATATAAGCAACAATGAACTATTGGGACCTCATTAGGATAAAAAGCTTCTGCACAGCAAAGGAAACAGCCAAACTAAAAGGCAACCAACAGAATGGGAGAAGATATTTGCAAACGACACATCGGATAAAGGGTTAGTATCCAAAATCTATAAAGAACTGACAAACTCAACACCCAAAAAAACAAATAACCCAGTCAAGAAATGGGCAGAATACATGGATAGACACTTTGCTGAAGAAGACATCCTAATGACAGACATATGAAAAGATGCTGAACATCACTCATCATCAGAGAAATACAAATCAAAACCACAATGAGATACCACCTCACACCTGTCACAATGGCTAAAATTAACAACTCAGGAAACAACAGATGTTGGCGAGAATGTGCATAAAGTGGAACCCTCTTACACTGTTGGAGGGAATGCACACTGGTGCTGCCACAGTGGGAAAAAGTGTGGCAATTCCTCAAAAAATTAAAAATAGAATTACCCTATGACCCAGCAATTGCACTACCAGGAATTTATCCAAAGGATAAAAAAATGCTAATTTGAAGGGGCATATGCTCTCCAATACGTATTGCAGATATCAACAAGAGCCAAGCCAAATTATGGTAGGAGCCCAAATACCCATTAACTGATGAATGGGTTACGATGTGGTATATATACATAATGGAATACTGCTTGGCGATGAGAACAAATAATATCTTGCCATTTGCAACAATGTGGATGGAAAAGGAGGGTACTATGCTAAGTGAAGTAAGTCAGTCAGAGAAAGGCTGATATCATGTGTTTTCACTCAGATGTGAAATTTGAGAAACTTTGCAGATGAACATAGGAAAAGGGAAGGAAAAATAAAATAATAACGGAGAAAGAGGCAAACCATAAGGAGCTCTTAAATACAGAGAACAAACTGAGGGTTGATGGGTGATGAGCATTAAGAAGGACACTCTTCAGGATGACCACTGGGTGTCATATGTAAGAGATGAATCATTACCTGAAGCCAAGACTATAGTGTATGTTAACTAACTTGAGAATTAGGAGAGGAGGGAGGAGGGGAGGGGAGGAGAGGGGAGGGGAGAGGAGAGGGCAAAGAAAAAGAAAAGATAAAAGAAAAGAAAAGAAAAGAAAAGAAAAGAAAAGAAAAGAAAAGAAAAGAAAAGAAAAGAAAAGAAAGAAAAAGAAAAAGAAAAAGAAAAAGAAAAAGAAAAAGAAAAAGAAAAAGAAAAAAGAAAAGAAACATCCCTAAAAATAAAACAACTAGAAAAAGGTACAAAAAATACTATGACCATCACTTAAGTTATTTCCTTTTGCATTTTGGAGTGGCAAGTGATATACACTTTTAATATGACAGTAATGAAACATAGATATTAGATAGATATACAGACACATTTCTGGATTTATACATTAATATGCTCAATCAGTGATATGGCAAGAAATAAAGGGGGCACATATTTTACTAAATAAAACCCTTCAATCCCATGACCTTGAAAATCTAAAATGGAAAAAATGGTGTATTACCTGTTGGTAAACCCAATGTAAAATATCTGTCCTGTCCAGGTTTGAACTGAATGATGCGATTACAGATGTATTTGGCTGCCCATTCACTAGCCAAGTCGTAATTATCAAGAATTACGAGCCTCATAATGGTGATGCACAGATTCCGGGACAGGAAGAAGTTCAAACCTGAGAAAATTCCATTGTAGAACGCTTTAAGTAATTTACAGGTAAGCAAACAGAAGTGTAATACACTGATGACTTTAAGAACATTACTTAAGAAAGACATACATATATACAAATACAATCTGTACTTTTAAAATGTTAATAATAGCTGCTGTCTTTTGAATAGACATTAGGTTCTGGGCAGTGGACTAGGTCATTTAAGTGCACGCAACAATCTTCTACAGTAAATATTTACAACACCCAGTTTTAGACGAGAACTCACACAATTTAACTGAGATTATGTAGGTATTAAATAACAAAGAATTCATATCAAAGCAAACTTAAAGCCTTTGTAAGATACCATACTGCACTGTCCTGCCAGGGATATTATAGAAAGCAACATAAAACAAAACTAAAGGCAAACAAAGCAGTACTCATTTTTTGAATGAAAATTAATGCTAATAATGATTACTCAGCAACCTTTGGGTTACTTACTAAAATCCAGAATTTTCTTTACAAATACATAATAACCAAACCTCTCTTCTGTTAAATGTGTTTATAAAAATGATACCTGTAGCTCTTAAAAATTTCCTTCAGTATAGAAAAGTACAAGAGGAAGAAAAAAAATCAACCCAAATCCTAAATCAGAAATAAAAAACGATTATCATCAGGTATACAATATCCTGGATGTCTATTTAATGCACACATATAATAGAATGTATAGATATAATTTTCAAAAAGGAGATCATACTAGACATGCTGTTTTTAATAAAAAGCATAACATTTAATTCTTTCTGAATTTAAACAAAAGAAAAAGTGAACTAAAACTACTGATCTCTGAAAAAGAAATTCTTCATAAAAAGCAATTTTAGTTCCTTAAAAACAAAAAAAGTAATTTTAGTTCCTTAAAGTGTACTCTAAGGTTAAGACAAAATATTGTACAAATCTTAAGATATCAGAGTCATTTAAAGCCTATGACTCCACGTTAGACAATGTGGACCGACTTATTACCATAAAAGATATGAAAACAGTACTCTTAGGACACTTCCTCACAACCCCTGATTTCTGTAAAATGTAGTATTTTTATATTGACAAGATTTATAACATTTACACTGTGTTCTTTAACCATAATTCCAAGATTTTAATTCTTAGTTTCATATTTAAATGGATCTGTCACCCACACCAGTCCTTCTACAAATGGCTTCAGCAATTCTAAGT
This sequence comes from Suricata suricatta, assembly GCF_006229205.1. Classification (NCBI taxonomy): domain Eukaryota; kingdom Metazoa; phylum Chordata; class Mammalia; order Carnivora; family Herpestidae; genus Suricata; species Suricata suricatta. The sequence goes on along the minus strand of NC_043700.1, from coordinate 158,365,333 downwards.
TTCCATACACATTACATACACTAATAAGTCAAATTCTTAAAATTAATGGCAATAGTAGGTCTTATTACAGTGAATATATGAAATCTAAATGATATTCTTAAGAAAATGATTTAGAATTCTGGAATAACAACAAGGAATTATGATCACTATGGTTTAGAATTCTGGCACAGTAACGAGAGACAAATAGCATTTACAGACAGTAATTTACATAGTAAGTCATAAATTCACTCCAGCAAATGGACTTGGCTTCTATTTAAATTCATTAATGATCTAATGCTAGAAACAATTTCAAAGTTACACCAAAACCAGAAATATTTCCTGGCCATAAAGAGGTATACTTATTTCTAATAAGCATGACCATCAAGAGATACATTTACTTCTAATAAGAATATTCAGCATAGTCATTGTTGCAGAAAGGAAAAAAAAACCTGTCAGGTAAGGAAGGAGGACATTAGAGCTTTCCAAGTGTTTTCTGCATTCTGGGCATACAATCTTTTTTCCTCATTTCAACATACTTGTGAGGGCCTATTAAATGCCAAGCACTAAGTTCTGTAGGCACAAAAATGATTAAGATATGGGCCCTATTATTAAAGCAGTCAGAATTACTGCATGGTCTCTAGGATAGAAATTGCCCTCATTTTTCAGATATAGAAAACTGCAATTCAGAAATTTATTGCTGAAGTTAGAAAGGGTCTGACTCCACGCTCCAGATGTGCTACATAAGAATCAATTAAGATGCTTGTTAAAGATCTAGATTTCCCAGGCCCCTCCCCCTGAACACAGTGTTTCAACAGATGTGAAATGAGATCAAGGCAATCGGCAATTTTAGAAATATCACAGATGATTATTAAAATCAGGTCAAATTTCGAAAAGAAAACCATAGGAAGCGACTTTACGGCAAAGAAGGTCTTAAGTCTCTTCAGTCTCTCAGATCAGGCACAGGCAAGTATTGTTTGTTTTAAACTCCGTAGACAGCTCAGAGTTTATTACAAAAGTCTCAAATGAATCATCCCAAGCAGAGAAAAGCTGAACGTTATTGCCACATTAATGCAATTTAAAAATGTGTTTTTGCCAGTTTTTGCCAATCCTCATTGATCCAACCTCTGTAGCTCTGGACAATTCTCCGGCATCAAAACCAGGTATGATGCAAAAATGACAAGCGCCCCCCGCCCCCGCCCCCCACAATTCCCTCATATCCCTCTGGTGCTGATTCATTCTGAATGTGCATTAACTTGGAGACCGGGCAGCTGAATACAAATCTCAGAACTTTAGAGCTGGATGGGAACTTTCAGACGACTTAGGTTGCACGGTTAGTCTACAATACACTAGCATCTAAACTTTCAGAATCCATGCTCTGAGCTTGTTTCCTCCAACCTGACCTGAAAAGGACTCTGACGTGCAGGATGGAGCGGGAGCCGCATCCCAGCAAGGGGAAAAGCAGCGGGGTGGTCCCTGCCTGGAAGGCCAAGACTGCAAACCCACCCGAGATTGCATGGCTGCTGGGCCCCAGCGGTCTGCAAACTATAAGGAATACAAATGAGGATGACTGTTACTGATTTTTTAACAAGTGTCAGGAGAAAAGCCGCCAGAGAAGATAGGAAGCCCCTCCCGGAGACCCAATTTCGGAGAACACCAGCAGCCACGGCCCACCCTCCGGCCCGCCTCAACGCTCCCGGGACCCCAATCTGCAGGGCCGCGCGTCCCTGTCTCGGCACAAATCCAAGTCGAGGGGGCAATGACCCACCCGG
>NC_043700.1:158351236-158363485 GCF_006229205.1 Suricata suricatta | reverse complement strand
CATGAACTGTGAGATTATGACCTGAGCCGAATTTTGGTGCTTAACTTACTGAGCCACCTAAGCACCCTGCAATGGTTTTACTTCCTTATGTGTTTATGACATTAGAAAAATAAGTTCTGTCTCTACTCTTAAGTACTGACTATGGTTAATGTGCTTTAACTGTCCTATATCATATCCTGTCTTCCTTTTCTCTCAAGTTGGTGTTTCTCATCTCTTGCAACCCATATGCCATTCTCTTTGTACCAAGATTAAAAGCAAGAAGTTATTGCCATTATAAGAAAGGTACTCAATATTAAGCAGAAAAGTTGTTTATGACAAGGGTTGGGACATTTGAGTTATTCATTTGTCCATTCAGTAAATACTTGCTAAGACCCTATTATGTGCCAGACACCAGCATGAGTGAAGCAGATCACAATCCTTGCAGTAAACTAAGTCTTGTGGGGATAAAGAAATCACCCACTAAGTCAGAAAGGTCAAGTATTCTCAGTCATAAGACTCTACTTAAGGAATTCCTTTATGTTTGGGAATGACCTGAGTATAGAAAGGATCTGTGTCTTGTTCTCCAAATAAAGCCCCCAAGGGATGGCAGGATTAACAGAAAGGTCCCCTGCACCAAGGCTTTGGATGAAGAGTTTAGAAGAAAAGTTTTAACAGGCTCTCATCCAAGGAAAATGATAGACTTACAGTAGCATAGGAGCATTATAGTAGAAGTGGCTATGTAGGTGACAGGAAAATGTATCTGGTGACAACACTGGTCTACTACAGGGCCCTGAGGGAAGCATCAGACAGCAGTCATAACCCTGTAATCCCGAGTAGCTGACATACAGCTGAGGTTAGCCGACAGAGAGCCTGAAGTAGTGTTTTGGTTAATATGGATCATGCAAAATGGAGACCATTGGACAAAAAGAGTTTCAGTAGATATCAATGGGAATATATACTAAGGAGCTAAAAATACACAGGAGATATGACTATCATTTTAGTGGATGGCAGAGAGGAAAAAATGACACCAGTACAGATGTCTCCATGGATATAAACACCAGCAGTCTCTCTACCTTACATGCCATCCTGGATCAAAGGAGGGAAGTGGGATACTCAGAAAGGACAGAATTTATATTTGAAATGACTAAGGACACACTAAAACAATTTGGGGAACCTGAAAATAATTCACTTAAGTTTCCTGCTGTCATGAGAATGGGGCTTGAGGGAAACCTTTAAGTAAAAGTTATATTAAAGATGTAGGTTACATAGATATATTAAAAGTAAGAATGGCATATTGGAATTTGTGGCTTATGAGATTTCTGTATGCCACAAAATGTCTTAGTATTATATACTATGATCAAATTTGTATGTAAAACAAGAATTGTCCTATATGCCTGTAAAGAACAGATTGAAGTTGGGTCAGGAGTAGATCAGGGTCAGCTGGATTTTTTCAGAAAAAGAATATAGAGGAGGACTTTTTAAGCCCAGGAAATAGCTTGCACAAGATATGCATACAGAAAAGGAAAAAGCATGCATAGGGAATTCTGAACAACTTCATAAACTAGCAGAAATTGAATCTGGAGAGAGAGAAACAGAGATGTAGACTATGCATGGAACTTAGACTTTGTACTGTAGGCAGTGGGCTGCCAGGTAAACTTTATGAATGAGACTAGCAGATTGGGTTTTAGGAAAAGGGTAGAATGGGTGAGGATTGTATTATAGAAACAAAGATCCAGACATGGAAAGACTAGGCTCATTTTGTGTTTTACCTGCCCCAGCTCTAGTATCACGCATTTTACTAATGGCTAATAGTTTTTATTATTTTTTTCTTAATCAAGAATGAACATTAGCTTTTATCAAATACTCCCTGCATCTATTGAAACAAATGGTGTAGTCTGTTGGTGAATCATAGTGATTGATTTTTGAATGTTAAATATGTCTTGCATTGCTGAGACAAACTTGACCTGGGCATGGTTTTTCGTGGTCATAGTCTTTCAACCAGAAGTGACTAAACAACTTGGCTGTGAAGTTTTTGACAAATGCTCTTTCCCCCTGGGACAGGCTATAGCCCTAGGGAAGAATTCTGAGTTTGGCAACATGCAGACAAGGCTTTCAGTGGCTTTTTTTTCAAGACATGTCCAGTATCTTCACAGTAAGCATCTTTTCCATAGGCATGCCACACACGTTTTCACTGCATAAGTAATCATTACAGTGCATTTGACCATAAAACATAAAAAAAATATCTAGTTGACAGTTTGGGTTCATCAATTGTTTAAGTTTGGTTTCATTTCTTCATTAGCACAGTACTCCCATTTTTGTGTGATAGAAATCTTAGCTCTCATAATGGTTTTCATAGTAGTACAGAGTGCTACTTTTTTATGTTTATTTATTTATTTTTGAGAGAGAAAGAGAAAGCCAGACATGGGACTCGAATTCACAAATTGTGAGATCATGACCTGAGCTGAAATCAAGAGTTGGATGCTTAACTGACCAAGCCACACAGGCTCCCTGTGAACTCACATTTTCCGTAGACCTTTGGAACACCTGTTAATTGACATATGACAATATGCCAAGAACAAGCAACAGCATTGAAGGCTTTTACAGCGTAATACAAAACTCAGTTACAAATATGCATCCTACTATCTGGAATATGGTACCTCTCTTAATGAAGGAAGAAATTTGAGCTAAAAAAAGGAAAAAATGTGATGCTGAAAAAGAAGACAAATTAACAAGCAAAAAAAAAAGTATAATTCTATGAATGAAAGACTTTGAAGACAAGTGCTTAGTTACTAAAGCACCAAAATAAAATTGGTTATTTGCACAACATTGACATGAATCTACACACATTTAAATATATTCAAATATTTCATATTTCACAAGAGACTTTTTAAATTTGTTAATTTTTGTGTTTCATTATATCTTTTTTTAATGAATGGCTTTTTGATTTTTATGATTTTATCTTTTACAATAAAATTGTCTTATGGCCAATTAGTTATATGTAAAAATGCTTACAGTGAAACTGCCTAGAATGTGTTAATAGACCACTTTATCATTATGGAAGTAGTACTCTTTGCTCTGCAGTCTCTGACATTATTAATATCACCATTCTAACTTTCTTTTGATTAGTGTTCAAATGGTAGGTATTTTCCAATCTTTTACTTTTAACCTATCCATGTATTTATGTTTTGTTTCTTTAAAAAAAATCTACATTTACTGAGGTATGAGTGACAACAAAAACTGCACATATTTAACATACACAATTTGGTAAGTCTGGGTATGTGCGTGCACTCATGAAACCATCATCACCATCAAGGAAGTAAACCTTACCATCACCTTTAAAAGTTTCTTCCCTGCTCCCTACTTTTTTATGTGGTTAGAATAGTTAACATGAGTTCTACCCTCTTAATACATTTTTTAACATTACATTACACAGTTAACATTACACAATGTTAACATTAACATTATGCAGTAAATCTCTAGAACCTATTTATCTTGCATAACTGAAATCTTGGTATTAAACAAAAAATTGCCATTTTCTCCTGTCCCTAGCCTTTGGTAGGAAGCAATCTATCCTCTGCTTCTATGAGTTTGGCTATTTTAGATCATATGAAGTAGAGCCAGACAGTATTTGCCCTTCTATGACTGACTTAACTTTTTTGGAATTATATGCCCCAGGTTCATTCATGTCATTGCATAGTCAGAATTTCCTTCATTGCAGGGCTCAGTGCTATTTCATTGTATTTGTGTATCACAGTTTTTAATCCATTCATCGTTGATGGGCTGTTAGGTTATTTCTTTATTTGAGGCATTCTGAATAGTGCTGCAGTGAATATGGGACTGCAGACATCTTTGAGACTCTGATCTCCATTCTTTTGGATATATATCTAGAAGTGAGATTGTTGGATTAGATAGTAGTTTTTGAGACTCTCCATACTGTTTTCCATCGTGGCTGCACTATTTAGATTCACACCAACAGTGCTCAAATGTTCCAATTTCTCTACATTCTCACTAACATTTGTTATATTGTTTTTTTGTGGATAATAACCATCCTAACTAGTTTAACCTGATATCACATTATGGTTTTGATATGCATTTCCCTCATGATTAGTGATATTGAGCACATTTTCATGTTGCTCATTTTTGTGTCTTCTTTGGAGAAATGTCTATTTAGGCCCATTGCCCATTATTTAAGTGAGTTATTTGTTATTTTATTATTGAGTTGTTGGAGTTCCTTATATATTTTGCATATTAGTCGCTTATCAGATAATTTGGTTTGCAGATATTTTCTCGCATTCTTTAGGTTGTCTTTTTATTCTGTTGATTACTTCCTTTGCTGTCGGGAAATTTTGGATTTGATATAGTCTTGCTTGTTTTGTTTCTTTTTTTTTTTACTGTGTTTTTGGTATATCTACGAAATCATTGCCAAACCAATGGCAAGAAGCTTTTCCCATGTGTTTTCTTCTAAGAGTTTTACAATTTCCGATTTTACATTTAAACCTTGAATCTATTTGGAGTTAATTTTTGTGCAAAATTTTATTATTTTGCATGTGGATATCCAATTTCCCAGCATCAGTTGTTGACGAGACTATTCTTTCCTCAATGTTTATTCTTGGTTCCTTTATCAAAGATCAATTGACCATATAATGTATGCATTGGCTTTTTTCTTGGCTCTCTATTCTGTTTCATTCACCTATATATCTATCTTATGCCAGTTTCATACTATTTTATTTACTATCATTTTGTATTACATTTTGAAATTGGAAGTGTGATGCCTTCAGATTTGTTCTTTTTCTGATTGCTCTGGCTATTTGGAGATGGTGTGGTCTAATGAATTTTAGGATTGTTTTTGTTTGTTTGTGTTGTTTTGTTTTTGTTTTTTTAATGCTTATTTACTTTTGAGAGGTGGGCGGAGAGAGAGAGCAAATGAGCCTGAGTGCAAAAGGTGCAGAGAGAGAGAGGGAAACACGGAAACCCAATGCAGGCTCCAGACTCTGAGCTGTCAGCACAAAGCCCAAAGAGGGGGTGGAACTCACAAACTGTGAGATCATGACCTGAGCTGACATCATTGAATGCTCAGCTGAATGAACCACCCAGGCATCCCAGGATTGTCTTTTTCTATTTCTATAAAAAAAAATGCCATTCAGATTTTGATGAGTATAGCATTGAACCTATAAATTGCCCTGGGCTGTATGGATTTTTTTTAACGTTTATTTTGAGAGAGAGAGAAAGCACAAATGGTAGTGAGGCAGAGACAGGAAAGAGCAAGAATCCCAAGCAGGCTCTGCATGGTCATCCCCAAAGTAGGGCTAGAACTCAGGAAACTGAGTTGAGATCAAACTGTGAGATCATGACCTGAGCCAAATTCAGCCACTTAACCCACTGAGCCACCCAGGCGCCCCAGGTTGTCTGGACATTTTAACAATCCATTAACATGAGATGTCTTTCCGTTTGTTTTTGTCTTCTTTCATCAGTCTATTGTAGTTTAAAATGTATGTCTTTCACCTGCTTGGTTAAGTATTTCTAAGTATTTTATTCTTTTTTGATAATATTATGAATGAGATTGTTAATTTCCCTTTTTGGATAGTTCTTTGTTAATGTAAAGCCATGCAACTAATTTTTATGTTTGTTATTATATCCTAAAACTTTACTGAATTCATTTATTAGTTTTGACAGCTTGTGGTATCTTTAGAGTTTTCTACATATAAAATGAGGTCATCTGCAAAGAGAGATAATTTCATTTTTACTTAAAAATTGGCTGCTTTTCTTGCCTAATTGCTCTTGCTAGGACTTCCAGTATTATGTTTAGACGTAGTGAGAGGAGGCATCCTCGTCTGATCTTAGAAAAAAACTTGCAGTTTTTCACCATTGATAATGATGTTAGCTTTTGGCTTATCATATTTGGCCTTTATTATGTTCAGATAAATACCTGAACTTTCTATACTTAGTTTGTTGAGAGATTTTATCATAAAAGGTTGTAGAATTTTGTCAAATGCTTTTTTCTGTATCTATTGTGATGATCACATGGGTTTCATCCTCTATTTCATTAATGTGGTGTACTACATTAGTTGATTGGCTTATGTTGCATGATCCTTGAATGTTAGGAATAAATCTCACTTGATCATGGTGTATGATCCTTTTAACATGCTGTTGAATTCATTTTGCTAGTATTTTGTTGAGGGTTTTTGCATCTATGTTTATTTGTAGTTTTCCTGTAGTTTTCTGTCATTTATTTTGCCTATTTCTGCTCTAATCTTTATTATTCATTCCTTCTGCTAACTTTGTGCTGTATTTATTCTTCTTTTCCCAGTTTCTTGGCGTGTAAAGTTAGGTTGTTTATGTGAGACTTTTTTTCTTTTTTTAATGTAGGCATTTGTGACTTTATACATCCTTCTTAGAACTCCTTATGTTGCATGCCATCTATTTTGGTATGTTGTGTTTTCATTTTTATTTGTCTCAAGATATTTCTGATTTTACTTTTTATTTCTTCTTTGGCCTCTTTATTATTCATATTTATTATACATATTATTGGTATGCTTTCAACTTAAGCCTTTCATGACATGTATTGTGAACTAACAAACTACAGGGTATTTTACAATATGAACATTGTAGTTTTTATCTCTAAACATTTGGTTAGAGGGTTTTGTTATATTGTTCATGCTTCTCCTTAACATCTTCAATCTTTAGTTTCTTGAACATGTGGAATATAAGTCAAATAAATTTTTAAATTTCCTTGTCTAAGTTTAATACTCTTGTTATATCTGGTTCTCTTTTAATTGATTGATTTTTCTTCTTATTATGGTTTCTATTTTCCTGTTTACTTGCGTTCTTGGTAATTTTTATTTGACTTCCACATCATGAATTTAACCTTCTTGTGTGCTGGTTATTACTATTTTCTAAAAATATCTTTGAGATTTGTTCTGGGACGTGGCTAAGCTACTTAGAAATAGTTTGTTCCCTTTAGGTTTTGCTTTTAAGTTTTCTAAGGTAGGAATAGAGTATGGCTGTTTTTCTGAGTTAATTTCCCCTGCTTGTAAAGTAAGAGCCTTATGAGTATTATAACCTTACCTCATGAATTATGTTTCTATTCTAGTTGTGGAAACAGGAACTATGTCTGTTCCTATGTGTGCCTCAGACCTGGTTCCCTCTAATCCCTCGGGTAGTTTCCTCACATGTTTGTGTTGATTGGTACTTAACGCAATCCTCTGGGGAACACTCCAGATATCTTGAGTTCTCTGTGCATTTTGCTGTTCTTTGGGACTTTGCCTTGACAACAGTGGCTACAATGGCTTCCCTGGACTCCCAACTCTTTCCTGAACATAAAGAGACCATGGGTCTCTGCCTGAGTTCTGTTTTCCTGTGTTACATTTCAGGAATTTTCTCTAGGAATTAAGCCGGGACAGTCGCAAGGTTCGCTTTTCGTTCCCCAGTACTCCGGGATTACGGTCCTTCATTGCCTAATGCACAGTGTCTTGAGAGCTGTTGTTTCATAGATTTTGTCCAGTTTCTTGTGTAAGTCAGAAACGTGAATCAGATCTCTCTGAATCCACCTCAGCTAGTTCTAAAGAATGGTTGGATCCTTGAAATACCATTTAATGAAATTTTATTATTCCAGTTCTGTCTAATGCTGAGAAGTGAGTTACTGTGGCTAGTGGAAAAGTAATACATTTTCTTCTGCCATTGTTACAACATATTTGCTTCCTATAGAAGTGATGGTTAAACTTTCAGAGACTTCTTCATTAAAAAGTCATTATCAGGGATTATTTATAGCTACATCAAACACAAAATCAATAAGAAACATATTGTGTTTGTGGAATAAAGTTCAAATTCCTCAGCCAATAAAAATAAGAAGATTTTGTTTGAAAGTGTAATACAAATTAAATTTTAATATCTTTCTTAATGCTTTACATGTCATTTTTCTTGTCTGAATTATGTAATATAAAGAAGTTAATACAATTTTCCAGTAGTTTACATAAATGTCCTCAAAATTTCTCTAGTTTACTTCAGTGTGCTGTACATATATGATCTTTTTTAATGTGTCCCATTACATGAAAACATTTGAAAGCCCTTACATGGAAAGTGAGTCTAAATCTTGAATGACCTTTTGCTGTAAGTAGCAACTGTAGAGATAGGGATTAGCATGATTGAGCTCATGAGTGTTGGTGGGAGCATCCAGAGAGTTTGTGTGTGCATGATATGTGTCTTAATTTTAGAGTTTATAATTAAAGCAAAAGCAAGGTCTGATTTGATTCATAAAGGAGATAATTTTATGGTTATTGTTACTGGATATTTTGTGGCATACTGATTGCAGAAATGGCTTTAATTCTCTATCTTCCCTTATATTTGCACCCTTTCTAATATGATCGGGCTTGGAGGTGGCTTATTTCACATCATTGTTATAGCAGTTGCTAACTGATCTACATCTGTTGGAATGCACTGGAGAAAAGAATGTGATCGTGTATGGACCCCTCCACACTCAATCATGATGACAAAGCTTGTACAGTCGTTGGAAATACCTGCTGAGGTGGGTTTCATGACTCCCAAGCAGAGACGTTGCCTTACCTTTTGCATCACACAAGAGTAAATGTTTGTCAGATTAAGTTCCTTGGTTCAAGCCTTAGACCTCCAAAGACAAAGCAGGCATTGCAGGAGCATCAAAATTTGACAAGATTTCATTCATAATTTAAGCCAGATATTTAAAATATATACAATAAGATGGGCAAAAGCATTCCTAAGGGAGAGTGGAAAAAACTCATATCATACATTTTTTAAAGAAAATATAATACAAGGTCTGAGAGATCAATGGGGGCATTTAGGATTTTTTTAGTGTAAGTGGCATTTTTAGTCAGTCATTTAGTTGTAAAGAGAGACTGGGGAACTTGATTTGAAGCTATATTTCCATAGTAGCCATTTAAAACAGGCTCATTGTTTTAAATTATAATTTAGGTTCATTTGAGGTCATTTGGGGTTTGATACACTAAGAGGAATTAAATTTACTACTCATAGGACTAGCCTTAACAAGATAGTCCCCCCAAACACTGCAGTAGAATAAGAGAACACTCTTACAATAAGAGTAAGAGGGATTGGGCAGTTGATTAAATGAGAAATGCCCAGTGGGTCTTCACACTTAGGAATGACAGCACAATCTCCTGATTTAATCGTTAAGGGTGAAACAATAGTCTGTGTAATCAAAAGCTAGAATGAATAAGTATTGATTTAAATGTTTCATTAAAGTCAAATTCTCCCAAATATGCCTGCCATGGTTTGTATCATATTTGTATTCATTATAGGAAGGTTCATTTTGGGCTACATAATATGTCAACGATATGCAGCCATCACAATCGATTGGCCATTCCTTTAATAAAAACAAGGACTTTTGTTTTTGAAAACCACAAAAACCAGGTAATAAAATTTGAAGAATTTATATCAGCACTGAGATTCTTCTGATTTCTTTAGATTAGAATAATAAAAATGCAGATGGTAAGAACAAATAATGATATTTAGGGAATTTCAATTTTAATAACATAGACTAAAGTATTGTCTCTTGTTGGTCATTTAATAAAGTTTTCCTGGGATCATAAACTATGAAATTATAGGCTCAGAGACTTCTCAATGACAACTAACACTGAGATTAAATAAGAGCTTTAGAATTAAACAGCACAGTGTACTTTATTGAAGATTATATCTTTATAAATAATAGCTATAATAATAAGTCAGAAGTTAGAAGAGAAAAGCTAGAAGTTAAAGAGAAAAGCTTTAAGGCAAGCTGAATCAATAATTTAAGATTGTCGGTTCAAGAAATTATTGACAATATCTCTTTTGTAACTGGTACAACTACTTATACCATATAATGAAATATTTAATCTTCCTACACAGATTTTCAAATAGAATTTACACTTCTGTGATAATTAAAGTAGGTCCTGAATAATCTCCATGAACATAGGGACCTTGCTGGTCTGATCCACAGATGTATCCTCAGCACTCAGCATACAAACTGCAACCTAGTGGGTGTTAGTTTTCATTGTGTTTCAATTTAAAATGGAATCTGCTTTCCATCAGATACTCTTTCCTGCTTTGTCAAAAATTAATTGACCGTACATGTGTGGGCCCAGTTCTGGGTTCTCTATTCTATTTCACTGGTCTATGTGTATATTTTTGTGCCAATACGATACTGTCTTGATGATGACAGCTTTGTAGTAGAGGCTAAAGTCTGGGATTGTGATGCCTCCCATTTTGGTTTTCTTCTTCAATATAACTTTGGCTATTCGGGGTCTTTTGTATGGAAAACAATTTGACAATAAAATATTATGAAAAAAAATAAAATGGGATCTGCTATGCTCCACTTATACACAAGAGGGCATGATTAAACCTGATATCCAACAAGCTGTGCTGATAGTACAGCATTTTCTTATAAAGTGTAGGTTTTGTTTTTTCCAGTTGATCTTTATAGATAGCAGCTCATTCTGGCTGACCTTCTAAAGCATAGCCATAACAGAAAATAGAGACTATGAAAAAGTCCATTAAACTGAAATTTACTATAATGTAAAACTTAGTATCTACTTTCATGTATAATATTTTAAAGATTTACCAGAGAACAGAAAAAGAAAAACATCACATAGAGTGATATAAAATTTTGGGATCTTTTTTTGTGAATAGCAACTCTTTCACATGAACTGGGACTCTATCTCAGATCACTGCCACAGGAATTGTGCTTTTATTTGGTTAGCATATTCTGTACATTGAATTTTCCTCCATTTTTGGGAATATGAACTGAAGCAAATTATTGTAAGAAAATTAACCATAATAAAGAAAATTCATTCTTCAGAATATAAAATAATGATTAAAAGCAAAAGGTAGAACTGAGAAGTGGCTCTCAATATTTTCTATGTGGGGACAAGGAGACAGGTCCGCTGACCACCCCAGGTTCTTGGCAGGAGCTGTGCTGGGTCCACAGTGATCCCAGGCACAGACACTTCCTGGCAGCTGTGTGTTACTATTGTATTGCCATTACTGATCATTCTTACTCTGCTGTCTTCCAGCTCTTTCCTGTGGGCTCACATTGCCCTCATAAACAAATAACAAAATAAGAAATAACTTTAAAAAACTATTTCTCTCTAACTACCTCACTATGTGTTTTTCTGCCTTAGCAATGGTTACTGTGACATATTTGTTGCTAAATTAGTGGGCACTCTTCATGTTACGTGATTTCTGGGAAGCACTTAGTACCATCGGCCTCTCTTCCATCTTAAAATGTTGCCCTCTCCTGCTTTCTTTATTACTTTCATGGACTTTCCTCTTCAATCTCTGAAATGGGCTTCTTTTTCCAAGATTGCCTCTTTGGCTTTCTTCTCTAATTGATTCACACACTGTCTCTGGACGCACACTTTTGCTCTGTGACTTCAGTTATATTGTCTCAAATTTGTAACCCTAGCTTAACTCTCTAATCTTGAATTCTAGATCCTGTGAAAGTGAGCAAGGCGCTTTCCAACTAGAAATTCAGATGTGTTCAAAGAGATCTCATCATTCCCTACCTCCAACCCGTTCCTCTTGCATTGCTTAGCTCAGGGAATGGCAGTGCCATCTGGACAATGGTCCTAGCCACATGTCTAAACAGTTAATTTTTACTTCTTTCTCAGCCTCTGTATTTATTTATTTATTTATTTATTTATTTATTTATTTATTTTATATAGTTTATTGTCAAATTGGTTTACATACAACACCCAGTGCTCTTCCCCACCTCCACCATCACCACCACCTCTTTTCCCCCCTCCCCCTTCCCCTTCAACTCTCAGTTCGTTTTCAGCATTCAATAGTCACTCAAGTTTTGCATCCCTTTCTCTCCCCAACTCCCCTCCCCCAGGTCCTCCATTAGGTTTCTCCTGTTCTCCTGTTAGACCTATGAGTGCAAACATATGGTATCTGTCCTTCTCTGCCTGACTTATTGCGCTTAGCATGACACCCTCAAGGTCCATCCACTTTCCTACAAATGGCCAGATTTCATTCTTTCTCATTGCCATGTAGCACTCCATTGTGTATATATACCACATCTTCTTGATCCACTCATCAGGTGATGGACATTTAGGCTTTTTCCATGTTTTGGCTACTGTTGACAGTGCTGCTATGAACATTGGGGTACATGTGCTCCGATGCATCAGCATTTCTCTATCTCTTGGGTAAATCCCTAGCAGTACTATTGCTGGGTCATAAGGGAGTTCTATGGATAGTTTTTTGAGGAACCTCCACATTGTTTTCCAGAGCGGCTGCATCAGTTTA
>NC_043700.1:158322808-158351136 GCF_006229205.1 Suricata suricatta | reverse complement strand
AATAGCCAAAGTTACATTGAAGAAGAAAACCAAAACGGGAGGCATCACAATCCCAGACTTTAGCCTCTACTACAAAGCTGTCATCATCAAGACAGTATGGTATTGGCACAAAAACAGACACTCAGCCTCTGTATTTAATCAGCCACTCTGGGAGTCTCTCCATAGCCAGTCCCAACCTTCTTTTCACTGACATTAGAACCTTCTTACCATGATAGAGGCTGAAAGGGCTAGATTTCATTCTCTCACCTTTACTTGCATTTAAGGCATGGGCATTTAGCCCAATCTGGTTAATGCAACATGAGGGGAAACCTGCTTAAAGGCTTCTGGGAAATACCTTTCTCTCCTTCCTATTATGGGCATTGCTGTTTGAGGATGTGATGTTCCCAGGCTGCTGCTTGATGCAAGGCATATAGAAGTCAACAGACTTCTGACGGGGATGAGGCAACTGTGCCTATCTCCATTCTTCTTATAGAAGAAATGAAAGGGATCCCTAATTTTTCTCTTAAAGTTAAAATTATTCTAACTCAAAGTTGTAAAAATATGACTTGAATGTAAATTGATTTTAGTTCCAAAATATCTCTTAAATCTGTCTCCTCCTCTCAGTTCCCTTTGTTAATACCTTTGTTTGAGTTTTTATCATTTCTTTTTTGGATTCCTGCAACAACAGTCTGACTAATTTATCTTCTGCTCTTGTTTCTTTTCCAGTCCAACTTCTCTCTGGTATGAGAGGGATTCTAATTTCAAACTTCCAAGTCAGATCATGATTCTGCCCTTGTTACAAAATCTTCAATGATTTTTCTTACATAGTAGTTATGGTCAAGTGGCCAAAGAGTCCCTAAGCAGCAGCCACTACTTCAGCTGATCGATTGACTTGTTTCCCACATTTCCATAAATTTGGTCAATGAAGAAAAACTGAGCTTAAGTGAATCTAGACAGTGTATTACTCATGAGACTTCAGGCAGTATGAACTTCATGACTGCATTGGTCCCTCCTTTTATCCCTTCACCATCTGGGTGATGCAGAGCAGGTCCTGGTAGACATTGTACATACAATGGGTTTCTGTTACAGCTGAGGAACACTGAGTTTAGGAAACCAGTCTTATAAGGGGGTTCCAAGCTGCAAGCCACTCTGTTCAATTTTTGCTTCCAAGGGAGACATTACTTTAATTATCTTGATCAGGAAACAGATCAGCCTTTCAACCTGAAGAGAGACAGTCTCTCCAGTTTCTAAGGATGTATGGTGTGTAAACATTCTTGAAAAGGTAATATGAGACATGTAAGAATGCAATGGAAAATTGCTCTCAACAGTTAAGAGCTAGGATTAGGTCCCACATAGATCTGGAATTAAATTTAAATGCCAATGGCTTCTGAATTGTTTGTCCGGCCCAGAAACTTTCCACTAAACTCCAATCTGATATATACAACTTCTTACTTGACAAGTACACATAATACCAAATTTACCATATCCAAATCTAAGCTCCTGGTATTTCCCACCAAACCTCTTCCTCCCAAAGATTAATGGCAGTTTATCTTTGTGGTTGCTCAAGCTTCAAATTTTGCTGCTAATTTCCATTCTTCTCTTTTTCCTATACCCAATATTCAGTCCATCTGCAAATCCTATTGGCTCTACTTTCAAATAATATATTGAGACAACTTGCCACTTCTCTGTTGTTAAGACAAGGCTCTAGATTCTGATGCTTGGACTATTGAAGACATGTTCTCATCTGCCTCCCTCCTTCCTGTCTTCAGATTGTGTTTGCCTTATCTAAAGTGATGCTGTTAGGGGCGCCTGGGTGGCTCAGTCGGTTAAGCCTCCGGCTTCGGCTCAGGTCAGATCTCAGGTTCGTGGGTTCGAGCCCTGCATTGGGCTCTGTGCTGACAGCTAGCTCAGAGCCTGGAGCCTGCTTCCAGTTCTGTGTCTCCTTCTCTCTCTACCCCAACCCCTCTCATGCTCTGTCTCTCTCTGTATCAAAAATAAATAAAACATTAAAAAAAAAGATAAAGCTGTTTCAATCTGACCATTAATTAAAAAAAATCAGGATAGCAAAATGTTTAAAAAAAATAATAAAATAAAGTGATGCTGTTAAAACATGTCTTCCCAGGATGAAAAGCCAATTTTTTTGTAATCAGGAGCAAATGCCAAAGACCTGACGATGAAGTACAGGAGGGACCCTTCTCCACCATTATCACCCAGATTTTATCTTCTGTTTTTCTTTTCTTCTCTCACTTGGCTTTAGCCACACCAACCTCTCATTTCAGGACCTTTCTGTTTGCTGTTTTTTCTTTCTTAAGTACTTTTCCCTTCAATGTCTGCAAGTCCAACTCCCTCACTATTTTTAAGCAATTACTCCAATGTCTCCTTCTTCTCTCATATATTCACTGCCTACTCAACAAATACACTTGGATGCCTAACAAGTATGTCAAATTTAACATGTTTTACATGAGCAGTTTGTTGACTATTTTAATTAAAATTTCAGTCTCATTTTTTTTCTATTTCACTTCCATGTTTCATTTATTTTCATTGGCATTTATCATGATCTACTATTTATATGTATTTACTTTTTATCTTGTTTATTTTGTTTCCCTCTCTATAAGTTTCTCAAAGTTAGGTATTATTTGTATTTTGTCTTCATTACTGTAACCTCAGGATCTGGAATATGCCTCACACACAGTAGGTGCTCAATGATAAATCCATGGAAAAAATGAATGACTTATGGCTTATCCTTCATTTTTCTTGGGCCTTGGAAAAATTAGCATATTTTTACATAGGCCTTATGTAAGGCTTTGCAACAGTTAAAAGAGAAAATAGCACTACCTCATTGGTTTATCATGAAGATTAAATGATTTAACATGTTTGAAACAGAATGCATAGTGTCTCGTACACAGTAGGCACTCTGACTTCCTAGGAATGGAACTACCTCACCATCTCCCTTCCAATTTATGTTATCCATGGGTCCTCATAGCATTCTGTGTCTTATATTATGTATTGTTTAGTTATTGTCTAATTCTTGTTTGTGTGCCTCTCTTGATGTTTGACCTATAGTAGGAACGGAGGGGAGAAAAGTGATTTGGCAGGTTACAAGTTACTTTAAACACATTATCTCATTTGATCCTCAGAGCTAGCCCATGTAGGGGGTGGCCTGGTAAACTCATATAGAAAAACTCGGGTGTAGAGGGGTTCATAGTACATTGCCAGATCTTATCTGGTGATGATTTTTTCATTGTTTAGATAAAAAGAGTCTCATACCTTTTTTAAAAAGGTACGGAAATGAGAGCATTTTTTAAATGAAAACAATCTATATACCCATGAATATTACTTTGAGTTCTGCCAGTTCCCGACTTTCTATGAAAGTCAAACACATTTTTACTATCTTGGTGAAGTTGCTTTAGAGGTGAAATAACACCTTTATTCTCCTTCTTCTGTGCTTCACTTACATACCTATTATTGGAAGATCAAATACACAATGCCTAATTTTCTTAAATAGCCTGCTTTTAGAGAAGAGATAAACTCACAGCACAAACAGCAGGTTTGTCATCTCAAAAATATCTAATAAAAATTGTTGTGTGCTATTTGAGGATTTAAAAATATATTTTGCTTCTAAATTTGTGTCTGATGACATTAATTAAAATGGTTGTATAATTATGACTTAAATATTCATTAAGTCTTTGGTGATATCTTTCCTCATAATTGTTTTGACAAAGCAATTTATAGAAAACATCACTATCTTATCAGACTATAATTATCATCTTCCAAATAAAGATAGTTTGGGAGTACTGACAGGTGACTGAAATAAGAAAGGATATTTGATAAGGGAGAGTTTCTGGATATTTGGGGAAGATTGGAACAATTTTCACAAGAATATTAGTTTCCTATTATTGCTGTTAAAAATTACCATGAACTTGATAGCTTAAAACAACAGAGACTTATTTTTTAAATTTTTTTTTAAATTTATTTTTGAGAGAGAGACAGCATGAGCAGGGGAGGGACAGAGAGAAAGGGAGACACAGAATCCGAAGCAGGCTCCAGGCTCTGAGCTGTCAGCACAGAGCCCAACACGGGGCTGGAACCCACTGACCGTGAGATCATGACTTGAGCCAAAGCTGGACGCTTAACCAACTGAGCCACCCAGGCACCCCTGACTTATTATCTTAAAGGTCTGTAGTCCAAAGTCTGAAGTGGGTCTCACCAAGTTAAAGTTAAAGTATTGGCAAGGCTGCATTTCTTCCTTGGAGGTTCCACAGAAGAATCCATTTTCTTGTCTTTCCCTGCTTCTTGAGGTTTCCAGGATTCCTTGGCTCATGGCCTCCTTCAATCTTCACAGCCAGCAAGGTCTCTCTCATGATGCCATGTCTTTGCTTCTGACTCTACTGCTTCCCTCTTCCCCATCTGAGGGACCCATATGATGACACTGAGCCACTTGATAATCCAGGATAGTTTCCTTATTCTGATTTCAGCCGATTAGCAATCTCAAATCCATCTGCAACTGTGGCCCCCTTGTCGTGTGATGTAACGTATTCACAGGTCCTAAGGATCGGGGTATAGACATCTTTGAGGGCACATTATTATGCCTACCGTGGTGGCTAACGTAAAGATAGAGGACTTGAATGGTATAAGATTATACCATATAGTTATGGTTATTTGTTTTGGTAAAGAGTTCAAGGGTGAATATGCCCTACAATTTAATACTTGCTCACATCTCAGTTCACTACCTATCTTCAGAAGTTCTGATCATTTTAGTAAGTTCTGGTCATGCTTTTCTATAACTGTTTGATCCAAGTTGAACCCATCACTGACAATCATCTTAAGTACTTGCTTTTCTGCTGACTTGCCCCTTCTCTTTTCTCAGCAAATGATTTTACAATCAATAATATATGACTGTTGATTTGATATAAGCTTTCTCATACTTGCTACCCTTTTATTGTTACCTTCTGGCAGGTAGAGGACAGTTTTAAGCATCTTACTGATTCTAGCTCATATATTACCACCCACTACCAAGGGATAGGGGTTGTATTTGGAATGGGGAGCATGCAAAAATAAGTAAAATTTTTGAACATTTTTTTAAATTGACAGAACATTTCCTTCAAGTGGCATATTCTGTGGAAGTCTATAGACTGTTAAGTGAATCAGATAAAAACTTAACTTTTTTACTGGCAGAGGGAAAGCTCTAATCTCACTTGTCTGATCCACTTCCTACTTTTGGTGACTCTATATTGAAAAAGAGTAAATTCATGTATCCTCAGGAAGTGTAAAAGGAAGTTAAGGATAAAACAAATACCACTTTTTATTTTTTATTAAAATGTGTTTTTTAAAAAATATATTATTGTTTTATTTATCATTGAGACATAGAGAGACAGGGCATGAGAGGGGGAGGGGCAGAGAGACAGGGAGACACAGAATCTGAAGCAGGCTCCAGGCTCTGAGCTGTCAGCACAGAGGCCGCTGTGGGGCTCGAACCCAGAACTGTGAGATCATGACCTGAGCCGAAGTCAGAGGTTTAACCAACTGGGCCACCCAGGTACCCCAGAATATGTTTTTCCCAACGTTATTGAGATTCTAATTGACATATACTATTATATAACTTTAAGATGTACAATGTAATAATGATATATTTATATCATCTGCAAAATGATTACCACAATAAAGTTAGTTTACACATCTGTCACCTCACATAGTTATAATTTGTGTGTGTGTGTGGTCAGAACTTTTTAAAACTACTCTCTTAGCAACTTTAAAATATACAGGGTCACCTAGATGTCTCAGTTGGTTAAGCCTCTGACTTCGGCCCAGGTCATGACTCACAGTTTGTGAGTTCAAGCCCCACATTGGGCTCTGTGCTGACAGCTTGGAGCCTGGATCCTGCTTTAGATCCTGTGTCTCTGTCTCTCTCGGCCCCTCCCCTGCTTACACTTTGTCTCTCTATCTCTCAAAAGTAAACATTAAAAAATATTTAGAAAAAATATACAATATTGTTAACTGTAGTCGCCATGCTGTACATAACATCGCCAGTACTTATTTATCTCATAACTCAATCTTTGTACCCTTTGATCATCTTCACCCATTTCCTCTATTTGCCTATGCCATTCCCCCCGCTCAGCCACAGATGAAAACTTCAGTAGAAGGCAGAGTGGAATAAGTGGCAAGAGTGAGGTACAATGTGGAGTTTAAGAAAAAGAAAAATTATAGTAAGTTTCTGGAATTGGTTGATACAGGAGTCATGATATGAAGGACAAGTAAGACCTTGGAAGAGGCAAGATTATGAGGAAAAAGCACAGGCAGATGGCAAAGAGGTGAGTGAGGGTGAAGGGAGAAAAGAGGACATAGTATGTTTGTGGACAGCACATAGATCGCTTGGGCACCAGCACGGGCTAAATTTAAGAGAGGATTAAGAGGTATGTGTCAAGATATGAAATGGGGGAGGTGGGGGAAAGCCTTAAAAATCAGAGTGCTAAAACGGAGTTTCTTTTATTCATTCCCGGTAAACTTGCACTAAACATAGGAGTCAGGAATTAAAAGCAGGTTGAGTTACAAAAGTGAACCTCATTTATAAAACCAGCTTATGCTGTGACGCCTCCTTTGAGCTAAGCAGAGACTGCATGTTTAGGGACCAGCTACTGTGACATCCTTTTTGTCATGCAGTAGCGTGTCCTAGTTCATGACAATGAATGCTCTCTGTCATTTTCCCTGACCCCAAAGACTTTCTCTCTCACAAACCACTCTGCTCTTTTCTATAATAGCACATGTGAAATTTTCCTATTCCTAGAAGGGCCTTTAACTTGATTTAAACAGCAGAGCTCAGTGAATATAAAGCCTATTTTTATAGCATCCTTGACAATGGTTTCATTTTGGCGAATTCCCACAAGAAGGTTGATTGGGCAGATGTGAGTGGACTTTATATTGCCTCAGACCTCAGAGGAAATCATAGCTTGTTTTCACACATTCTGTCACTGTTTGCTATGAAAGTTCAGTAGATTACACTGCTGCATCTTGCGACATGTAGTTTTCAATAACAACTTTTTTAGAAAATTGAGTCTTATGTTGAATATTCTACCACGATTCTTTCCATTGCTATCACTGCTGCTTGTGTGGATTTATCTTTCCGACCACTGGAAACACACATGGAAATTGTATTCATGAGGAAAACCAGTGAGGGGTCCTGCCGGCTTCCTCTATGCAAATGGTGCTGTTTCATCTCTATTTCTTAGGCAGAAAACCAGGGAGTCATTACTGATGTCTTCTTTTTTTCTTTACCATCAGTTCTGTTTCAAAAAATGATGACAACTACCTGCTCTGTCTCCACACACTTTTTGCTTTTCGAGATGACTTTGCAGATCCTCCCATTCAAGAGATGGATTAACTTCTGGGAGCCTGGGTGGTTCAGTGTGTGTGTACCTGTTTTATTATATAAAAGACATAAGAATATATATTTATATTTTTCCTTGTTCCAAATATTTACACATAAAATATAGAAGTTTTTTTTCTAGTATCAAGTATAATAGCCATATTTGCAAATCTTTATCTCCAAGGTCATGCCAGTTTCCTTTTATCTTTAGCCCAATAAATCTTTCTTTAACCAAACAACTTTATTGAGATATTATTCACATTATAAAATTCAACCATTCAAAATGTACAATTAAATAACTCTTAGTATATTCACAGAGCCATGTGACTATCATAACCAATTTTAAAACATTTTCATCACCCCCAAAAGAAATCCTGTTAACCGTGAGTTAACACTCTCCATAGCCCTCCAATCCCTAGACCCAAGGCAACCAATAATCTGTGTTTTATCTTTATAGTTTTGTTAATTATGGACATTTCCTATAAATGGACTCATGTAACATGTGGTCTTTTGTGTGTGGCTTCTTTAATTTTACTATTTTTTATTATCAAACAATAGTCCATTATATATATACATATATACATACATATGTATATACACATATATATGTGTGCCAGTTTTTTTATCTGCTCATCATTTGGTAGACATTTGAGTTTTTCCACTTTTTTGGCGATTATGAATAATGCTGCTGTGAATATTCATGTATAAGTTGTTGCATGGGCATATGCATTTATGCCTTTAGTTTATGCTTAACTTAAAGTAGAATTACTAGGTTGTGTGGTAACTCTATGTTTAATATTTGAGGAGCTGCCAAACCATTTTCTAAAGTGGCTTACCATTTTAGATTTCCACTAGCAGTGTATGAGGGCTCCACTCTCTCCACATCTTTACCAACACATGTTATTGTCTACCTTTATTATAGTCATCCTAGTAAGTTTGAGGTGGATCTCATTATGGTTCTGATTTGAATTTTCCTTATGGTTGATGATACTGGTATCTTTTCATGTTCTTATTGGCCATTTGTATATTTTTTTTAATGTTTTATTTATTTTTGATGCAGAGAGAGACAGAGCATGAGAGGGGGAAGGGCAGAGAGAGAGAGGGGGAGACACAGAATCTGAAGCAGGCTCCAGACTCTGAACTGTCAGCACAGAGCCCAATGTGGGGCTCGAACCCAAGAATGTGAGATTATGACCTGAGCCTAAGTTGGAGGCTTAACTGACTGAGCCACCCAGGTGCCCCACTTGTAACTTATTTTGATTAATAAATGCTGGATCTATTTCCAAGCCTAGGCATCGAGCAACCTTGCATACTTCTGTTAACACCAAGACCTCTGTGCTATTACCTGGAGAACAGGCCAGGACTAGCCTGTTGATGGCAAAGGATCGTGTAGAGCAGAGCTGAATCAAGTGATTCATTACAGCTGAGGCCCCTGATATGCAAACCTAGCGAAGATCAGCATAGCTGTCTTATAGCTCACCTACCAGTTGACTTAGGCACA
The DNA here is from genome assembly GCF_006229205.1 of Suricata suricatta. Classification (NCBI taxonomy): domain Eukaryota; kingdom Metazoa; phylum Chordata; class Mammalia; order Carnivora; family Herpestidae; genus Suricata; species Suricata suricatta. Next base: position 158,342,296 of record NC_043700.1, on the reverse strand, counting down.
TAAATAAGGCCCTTCTAAACCTTCTTGGCCCTAGCTAATCCATAAATTTAAGATTAAATAAATGTTTGTTATTTTAGGTCATTAAATTTTGGAGTGGTTAATTATGTGATAAGAGCTAATGGACACCAGCTCCTTTATTTAATCAGTCCCTGAGTATCATAGCTCTACCTCCTTACTATAATTTCTCTGCATTTCGTTTTCTCCTTCTTTACTGACTTCTGCCCCAGTTTTAATCTCGTATCATTCTACTATTAGAATAGCCATAATCTTCTACTTACAACCCTTTAATGGCTCATCATTTTCAATGTAATGTAGTACGTACTGCTGAAGGGAATCAGCTTAATTGCTAAGAGCCGAATTTCTTATGTCAGAATCTGTCAGAATCCTGGCTTTTCTACTTTCTGGCTATGTGACCTTGGGCAAGTAACTGAACCACTCTGTGCCTCAGTTTCTTCATGCTCAACATGGAATAAGAACACTACCAAACTGATGGTTTTTGTGTGTGTGTGTGTGTGTGTGTGAATCAAATGAGGTTGTGCAAGTAAAGTCTAGAATAGAACCTGATATATCATAATTTCTCAAAATACGTATTACAATTTTTACTCCCTAGTATGAACTGGCTCTTTTATTCTCCCTCTAAAGTCATATTTCACTATAACTTTTTACAATGCAAGCTAAAGCCCTCAGATCTACCAGTATGTACCATGTGTTTAAACTTTCCATATTTTGATTTATGTTGCTTCAGTTTTTCAATAATTGGTTGCTGCCTCTTTTATCTCCTGCCTCCAGTCCCCCTCTCTGCCCATGTGACTACTTCTCTTCCAATACTTTCCTTAAGTAGTGCCATCTTAATAAATTCTTTCCTAGATTCTGCTAGGATAGTCAGTCATGCTCTGATCTATGCCCCTTTAGTATCCTGCCCATACTTGTTGCACTGCATATATTGGCTTATGCGCTCCAGACTGTTGGTTTCTTTTAGGAAGAAACTGTGTCCTATTTGTTCTTATTTCTCCATCACCTAGAACAATTTCTGACACATATTGTGAACTTTATAAATGCTGTTTAAGAATTTAGGACATTTTGAAGAGACAGAAGAAGTAATTGAAAAGAAATGGATCAGGCACTAATTTTCTGTTTCCCAAATGCTAAAGCCGTGAGTGCTTTTGGAATGACTGCAGATAACTGTGGGCAAAGAGGCCAGTGGGGTCGGGCTGACTGGAGGCAGGAGGGTGGAAGTGGGGCTTGTGTGAATAACACTATATAGATCCGTATGGAACTTGAAAAACTTGGAAAGTAATCATCATACTAAAATCCTAGAAAAAAGTTGGAGTCCAAGAACATGGCAACACTAAAGGCATGTAGAAATTGCCCAGTTTGGTCAGAATAGAAGGGTTCCTACCATGTTAGCCACTATGAATGAATACAAACACAATTTAAAAATTGGTATCTTGACAGTAAAATAACTTTATTGTGTGCTGACTTTATGCTTTTTTGTTAGTATTTTCTCTTCTTATAAGATTAATGTTCCCAATGCTAGAAGGAGGGATGGGATGCATATATGCTGAAGAACAGTCTCAGGAATGTTGGGATGGGAAATATTAGATAAAGTTAATTGTTCATGGATTTATTGACCCAAGGTTCTAATTTCCAATGATTAAAAAAAATACTCTTGATAGATTCACTGTCCATTGTTGGGGCCCAGTAGGCCAAAAAACCTTCTGCATACATGAAACCAGATATCATATATCTCAATGAAGAAAGGTGGAACTCTATTATCAATTACACAATAACTATCCATAACTCCTCCCACAACTGGAAACCATCATTCTACTTTCTGTCTGATTTTGACTACTATAAATACCTCATATAGGTGGAAGCATATACTATCTGTCTCTATGTGATTGGTTTATTTGACTTAAATCTTCAAGTTTCATCCATGTTGTGGCATATATCAGACTTTCCTTCCTTTCTAATAGAGGTTAGTCATGTTCCATTGTTTGTATATAAAACACTTTGTTTATCCATATATCCACCAATAGGCATCTACATTTTAGCTAATGTGAATAATGCTGCCATAAACATTAGTATACAAACATCTCTTTGTGAGTCTACTTTTGCTTCTTTTGATTAGACACCCAGAAATGGAATGAAATGGAATTGCAAGATCATATGATAATGATATTTTCAGCTTTTCAGCATACTGTTTCCACAGCACTTGTGCCAATTTATGTTCCCACCAAAAATGTTCAAGGGTTCTAAGTTCTCCACAACCTCAACACTGGTTTCTGTTTGTTTGTTTGTTTGTTTGTTTTAATAGTAACTATCCTAACAGGTGTGAAGTCATGTCTCATTGTGGTATGTACAAGTAAAATTTCAACATAATTTTGATTTGCATTTACCCAGTGCTTTGTGATTTTGAGTATATATTCATGTGCTTATTGCCATTTGTATGTTTTTGGAGAAATAAATACCTACTGAGGTCTATTGTCCTTTTTTGAATTGTTTATTTTTAATTGTTGAGTATCAGGAGTTCTCTATTCTGGATATTAATCCCTTATCAGATATATGATTTACTAATATTATCTCCCATTCCGTAGTTAGCCCTTTTACTCTGTTGATAGTGTCTGTCAATGCACAAACTTAAAAAATTTTCATGAAGTTCAGTGTTTGTTCTTTTATTGTCTGTGCCCTTGGCATTATATATCCAAGAAATCATTGCCAAATTCAATATCGTGTATCTTTTGCCCTATGTTTTATTTTTTTTCCTGAAAGTTTTGTAGTTTAAGATCTTATGTTTAGGTCTGTTTTGAGTTATTATTATTTTTTTTTTTGCAGATGCTATTAGGTAAAGGTCCATCTTCATTGTTTTGCATGTGGATATCCAGTTTCCTCAGCACAATTTGTTGAAAAGACTGACCCTTCCCCATTGAATGGCCTTGGCTCCCTCATTGAAAATCATTGGAGTACATATGCAAGGGTTTATTTCTGGGCTCTGTATCTCTTCCATTGTTCTGTAAGTCTGTCATTATGCCAGGACCACATTATTTTCAATATGGTAGCTTTATAATGTATTTTGAAATCAAGAAGTATAAGTCCTCCAGCTTTGTTCTAAGTGTCTTATACATTTTTTTGACATCCTGATCCGTGGGGAGCACTTAATAACACTTACCTTGGTACTTACCTCAAAATACTTGTGGATTTAATGATGAAACTCTACTATTATGTACTGCACAACATGCTGTGAGACTTGCTCCCATCTTGCTAAACCTAAAACAATTTCCACGGAACTAATATCAACAAGAAAATATTGAAACATTTCTTCCTAATATGAATTATGACATGTGCTACTTACTGGAAGCTGCTATTCTGGTAAATAACGAATTGATTTATTCTCCCAACGTTTTGTCCTCTTTTATATTCATTAAAATTCAGGTGATTTACAGAAAAAATCTCTTTCAATTTAGTCATGGATTCTAAGCATAAAGTTTTTCAAATGCTAGAAAATTGATCTGCCAGAATTTCTTAGAATTTTCATAGAAAATAGCATGATCTCTTTATTATAGTTTTCACTTACCATTTTGGTATGGACTAAAAGTCTATGTAGCAATGCTGTGATATAAAGAAAGACTAAGTGATTAGAATCCAGGGAAATGGATATCAGGCAATGTACATTATAAATCATCTTAGTAAGAGAAGTCTAGTGCTGGGGATTCTAGTTTTATTAGACCACAATTTGTTTGCTTTTAAATTTATGAGCATAACAGTTATGACCACTTAATTTTCTGATCATGCTTCAGAATTTCAGAATTTAAGGTCTCTAAATGCTCACTGTATTAATTAAGCTAAGGTTCATCTGCTGTAACATAGAAAACTAACAATAGTTTAGTGGCTTAAAGAAAATAAAAAATTATTATTTTTTTTTCCTCAGTGCAAGGTTTTTTTTTTTTTTTTTTTTAGGCCTGACCTGGAAGTGTAACATTTACTGAGGTTCCCTTGGTGAAACTCAGTCACTAAGCCACACCTATCTACCAGGGCCACTGGGAAATGGAGTCCTAGTTAGGCAGCCATGTCAGTGATAGCTCTCGTACTGTGCAGAAAAGGAAAAATAAATTTCAGGTAACTAGCAGTATCCTCCACAGTCACCCAGACGAAAGCCCTCAGTTTACCAATGAAAGAAGGGGAGCTGGAGAGATTTTATCATTTCCCATCTCTGTCATCTTGGACATATAGCCTCTACTACTTACCACCCATCTGACCTTGAATACCTAACCTCTATCATTTAACATATGTGACTTTGGGCATATAATCTGTACCACAGACTCCCATGTGACTTAGACTCATGACCACTTCCACATAAATACCTTTGTGACCTTCTACTTCTACTCCTTACTACTTACTACCGATATGATCTTGGTCCAAAGACATTAGAACAGAGGCTAGCACATAGGGGTCAATAAATGGAAGCTACTGTTGCTGATACTATTAGTATCATTGTTACTGTTCTTTTTGTTATCTAGTAAACAGAAAACTAATAGACATTATAATCTTTCATTGATCATATGGAGGAATGCTTCAGGGTCTCAAGGTTATTTATATGGATTTTAGTTATTGCTAACCATGGAAATGCTCCAGAATAAAAAGTGATAGTCGATATAATACTGACTTGAGAGGCATTTAATATACCTAATTCAACAGTATGTAGTATTTACAGTTTTAGATTAAATGAAAAATAACAAATTTGTATATTCTGATTCTATTTGCCAGTTACAAAATCCAATGACTTGTTTATTGGTCCTATAGGGGAAATTAGAATATCAAAACTGAGATAATTTATTCTGAATATATTCTTAGAGTTAAATCAACCATTAATGTATTTTATTCATCCTTTTGTTATGCTAACATTTCAGGGAAACTAAGTGACCCTAATGATAATTAGCTCAATGAATAAACCATTTAGTTGGAAACAGAAGTCCCAAAACTAAAAAGCCCAAGTAGCAGTTTGCCAGATTTTCCAAAACAAAAAATTCTGTTCCTTTGTAAATACATCCTCACACGTGAATGACCTGTCCCTTCCCACACACAGCAAAATAATTTGGATAAAGAGTCATTATGAATTAAATGGAGTAAACAAATTACTGTCAAAATCAAAATTAGTTTTTCTTTATTGTATAGATAGATAGCAAATATTTTAGACAGTCGACTTTAGTTCATATTAGCTCACTTTTTTCTGAATCACTTTAAGTTTACATTACTAACAGTTCCTTTCAAAGCATATTGATACCTCTGTGACCCTACATGAGAGTCGATAGTTGTTTTTGGCCACATGTGCAGTGGGATTTTCATGTGGAGTGTGGTTGTGTATGTTTTGATGAATATTTAAATCCCAGCAATGATTGAAAGTTTTATAGATTACAGATTATTGATATTTGCAAAGTATCCATCTGTATGCATGTGTGTGCACCCCCAACACATACATAGACGCAGCCACAAACAAAGTTTTAATGGATTTCCATTACATTGAAAACAGACGTGGAAAGGAAATGAAGTTTTTTTGCTGGTGTGGACAATAATGACCAAGTAAAGAAGTCTTACAAAATGACTTCTTAGAAAATAGAAGCTTGGGGTAAGTTAAGACAGAGCAGTTGGATTCGGTGGTGGCTTGGCTGTTAGGTCATGAGCAAGGCTGCCACATGTTTTATATAGAAATGTTTGAAAATGTGAATCATGATATTATTTCAGTAAGTGCTCCAGGGAGAATTAATTTATATAGCTGTGTAAGCGGAAAGATTTAGAGCTATTTTATAAAATCCCAAAGGATGTGAAAAGACACTATATGTTTACAGTTATTTATTATACAGTATGAAGGAAAATATGTGTTATATTTAAGAATTTGAGGAGTCTTCATAGCCCCAGCCTACATGGGAATATTTATTTATCAAAGATACAAGCACTGCAGTCACTACTGGTCTCTTGCTCACTGAACACTTACAAATCAGTGTGCTAGGTGTATAGATTGTTTTCTGCTTGGGTTTTGCTGAAGTAGTACTAACATTAAAATATAGTTTATAGTCATCTATGTTTTTTTTAAAAACTTGATGTTCATAATTTAAAGTTTATGTTAATAGTCAAAGCTTTAAGTCCATTTTCAATGTGATGAATTTTAGAGTACAGTCAAAGTGAAAAAATATTACTATATTAGAATTAAATGACACTATTTAATAGCAAAATAATTAGACAAGAACATTCCACTTCTCATTAGAATTATGTCATGAAAATTCAAGAGAAAATCATTTGGTCTCTTTCTTTTATATTTTAATAAAGGTCTGTTTACTGGACACTACCATTTGACTATAGTCAACATTCTTCTGAAGAGCAGCATCTCGTTTCATTTCAGTTCTTCAGTTTGTAGGTACTAACAAGTTTTGCCACTGGGGGTCACTATTCATCTATATTTTGCAAAATTGGTTGCTTAAAAGTGGAGTGATGCAACTGGGTAACTTCCAGTGCGTGGTTTACATTTTAAAGAAACATCGCTGCAGGAAAAGTCTAAATTTAGACAGTTTCATACAGACTAAAATAGCATCCTTGATAAATTAAGTGATTCCACCAAGCTAAGGATTTTTCTAGAAATTTTATTCAGAGATAACTAAATAGTAGTTATGTTCAAAATAGCCATATGTGTATTCTAGGTGAGTTAAAAAGTCTTTGCCAATTTGAGGTAGCTTTGGACTGGATGCTTTCTAAGGCCCCCAAGAATAAGGGAGTAGACATGACACAAGGAAATGGATGAATGTCCCCGAGGACTTAGGAAGGAAGGCCGGGTTCCACTCTGGCTCTATCCTTCCCTCTCTAGGGACCTAGTTCAGTCAGTCTCTCTCTGCCTCTCTCAGTTTTTTCCTTTGTGATGTGAGGGTGGCAGTGTCCATGATTTCTACAGTCCCTCCTTGTCCTGTCTTTTATGTTCATTTATTTTTAAGAGAGAGAGTGATAGAGAGCTCAAGTGGGAGCAGGGCAAAGAGAGGGACGCAGAGGATCTGAAGCTTTGTGCTGACAGCAGAGAGGCTAATGTCCAGCTGAACTCACAAACTGTGAGATCATGACCTGAGCTGAAGCCAGATGCTTAACCGACTGAGCCAGGCACCCTGCTCCTGTCTTTTTAAGACTACTTATCAGGGTGCCTGGGTGGCTCAGTTGGTTAAGCATCTGACCAGCTCAGGTCATAATCACTCAGTTTGAGTTTGAGCCCTGTGCTGGGCTCTGTGCTGATCGCGTGGAGCCTACTTTGGGTTCTGTGTCTCCGTCTCTCTCTGCCACCCCTCCCCCCACCAGTGCTGTCTCTATCTTTCATAAATAAATAAACCTAAAAAAATTTGTTTTAAAAAGGATACTTGTCACTGTCTGTCTGATTTTAAAGTTTTTGGACAGAAGGGAATTAAACTATTTTTACTCTTTCATCTCCATGATACACAAAGACAAGAGAGCAACAACCAAAAATGTGATTTTTTTTGTTGTTGTATCAAACGGTTTATGACAGCAGGATGAAGTAACTGTTTCTGGAAGTTTTTCTTTCATAGCACTGTAAAGTACAATGGGGAGCCTACACTCTGGGAGGTTTTATCACATTTTTGGACAGGTTAACATGCTTTTGATCAGTTTTGCTTAATGAATCAATTTATGTTACTAATGCCTATTTTTCCAACCAGTTGATCCAAAGGAATAAAGATTCCTGGCTCTGGAGCTGCTGGATTCTTTTTTCTTTTCCAACTTTTGGCTGAAAGCTGACTCTCAAATTCCCTGACCCTTTCTCTGTCATGTGTAGGCTTGGCATTGTTTCAGTCTCTAGCAGTAGTACTAGGCCAGGTATCCCCTGATTTCACGCCTCAGATCTGTCAATGATACAAAAAATAACGAGTGTTTGTGGCACATTCTATACAGAATTTCACACATTTTATCTTTATAACAACCCTCTGAAACAGAGCAAGTAGTATTATCAACCCCTTTTTGAAGTTCAGGAAGTCAGGATCCAGAAGCGATAAATGATTTATCCATATGATTTGTCCAGTTTGTAAGCTAATTCCTACTTGAACCCAGATCTTTAGTTTCCAAATTCATCTCCCCTTTTCTTTCTTTTTTGAGTCCCAGATTCTCTTTTATACTAAAGTTTAGTTCATGCCCTCTGTTCTGGCATGTTTTCTTGTTTTTGAAACTCTGGACTAGTAGACTGTCTTACTGTGCCAGTCATTATGGGCTGAAGTGCATCTCCACAAAATTCGTATGTTGAGCCCTAACTATTAGTACCTTAGAATGAGACTATATTTAGAGATGAGTCCCTTAAAGAGATAATTAAGTTAAAATGAGTCTATTAGGATGAACCCTAACACAATTTGGCTGGTTTCTTTATAAGAAGAGAAAAATGAACCTGCTGACACCTTAATCTTGAATTTCTAGACTCTAAAATAGTGAGAAAATTAAGTTCTATTGTTTCAGCCACCCAGCCAGCTAGCTGATTAGGATACCATCCATCCATCCATTATCCACAATGACTTAGTATCCAGCACTGTGTTGATCATAGGGATAGAGACATAAAAAGTTTAGTCCATGTTTTCAAGGCCCTCATTATCTAGTGTTATGTGTGTTGATAGTGGTGATCTGGGGGCAGAGGGAGGTAAATACTGTAAGGTAGATGCGCTGAGCTTTCATAGGGGATGCATAAAGAATCATGGAGGAACTGAGGACACTTTTAAAAAAATATTCACTGTATTTAAACTAAAAAAAAAAATCATGTTTCTCCCATTCTCCAAACCCCCATATCTTGCAAATACCAATTCATTTTCTGTATATATAAGCTTGTTTTGTTGTTGTTTTTAGATTTCACATATAAGAGATACCATGTATTTGTCTTTCACTGTCTGATTTATTTCCCTTGAGGTCCAATCATGTCTCAAATGATACAATGAAAATAACATGTATGATAATATTTATTTTAGTAAAATAGTGGAAGGTAGGCTCTTTTCCCCCACAAACTATTTTTATTGTATCTAGTCAGAGTCCTAAACTCTATCTGGATAAAATCCAGTTACCTGCCAAGACATTCCTGAACCTTTGTTTTTTTCTTTCCCTTACTCTGTTGACAAACCTGATAGATCTCTGATATGTACTGTTTGCCTGAAGTACCGACAACCCCCTCTCTGTCAAAATCTTTTTGGAAGCCGTGTCTCAGCACATGGAGCTAGTTCTTGTCACGACTTGTGAAAACTTGTAATCCTATGTTCTAGACATGTAATGATTTTTCCTATTGAGTACAACTTAACCACCCCATTGTAGACTTTGCTCTAAGATCTAACAGTGTATGTAGGGAGTGATACAGAAATGACATACATAAGTATAGGGATTCAGGCTTCCTACAAAATGCCCCTTATTTATAGACATCACCATGAGTTTTTGGAGCTCATATTTATCTAATGGTCTTTAGAAAATTAGAGAGAAACAGGATATGATCGGCATGGCTACATCATGGAATACAGAAGAAATATTGTCTACTTTGAAGTAGGTTTACAATGTGCATAAGTAATGTAGGGCTTAAGAGAAAATGGCATGGAACTTGTGATTCTGTACCTGGATCTGCTATTGGGGTACCAACGGAGTATACTTCAACAAGTTATAACCTCTTCTTGATTATGATAAGTAAGTGATTAGACTAGATTATCATTATGAACTATTGTGGGTTTTTTTCAACATATTATTTTCTTTCCTAAGGCTATTTCCTCACAAGTTCAAAAGCAATCAACTTTCTTTGTCAGCAATACTTGTTAATTACCTGCTGTTTTCCAACAATTTTATTAGCTCTATTTTAAAAATTTGCATTCAGGGTTTAATATGTTCTGATGATGCCATCCTTGTAACAAACCCATTTTAGTCTGTGATTCCATGAGGACTTTTCTCACCATGGTTTCAGCTATGTACCTTCTAATCACTAGGTAGTTCCTGTTTTAGTAATGGTAGCGTACCTAATATATGACTAACTCTCTCACAGGTATCAATTATAAACTCTAGTAGAGCTATAAAATAAGACAACTATTTTAAGACTCTGGGGATCAACCCAAAGCAAATAAGTCTAGAAACTATCTGACCCTTGAAATAAGGGAAGCCCCCTATGTGAGTTCAAGATATTTATTTCCTAAAGGCACATCTTTGTCCCCATGGTGCAGGGGAGCTAAGACTCAGGCAGAAAGCCACGGTAATAAGATCTTAGGCTTAACTCTTAGGGCTAGAGTTTAGGATTGCTAGATCAGTTGAAAATTGAGGAAGGAAATACTGAAAAGCTAAGAGTCACAGAAATCTGTGTATAAACTTCCCCTCATATCTTTGGATAAACCTGAACTGTGCATGCACAAGGCTGATTCCTAGGAATGTAGGCAAAACAACAGCTTGTAGGCTGCGAATGCTAAGCAAAGATTTGAATTACAGCCTACCACATGCAGTGACAGGAACTGACATTTAAATCTTTCCAAATGAGAGAGTTTTTTATTGAAGCCCCAGAAAGGCTGTGACTAAGGAATAATTAGTATTTTTTTCAGCTTAAGCCTTCTTCCTAAGGTGAAGGCTAAGGCTAATCTGAAACAGACTCTTCCTAACCAAGTATAAAAGCAAAGCTTCACAAATTCAAGATATGTAGTGAACAATTTAGGTATCTACTAATCAAAAATCAATGCTCTTTTGAAGAAGATTCCAGAATCCAGAGTTTTACTATGTCTAAAATGTACAGTATATAAATTAAATTTACTGCACACGTGAAAAAAAGGGAAGTGTGGCTCATAACCAAAGATAGATAGTGGAGATATTCCTTAAGATGATTCAGCAGTTGGGATTGGAAGACAAGGACTTTTTTTTTTTAAATTTATTTATATATTTTTTGAGAGAGACAGAAACCACACACAATCGGAGAGGGGCAGAGAAAGAAGGAGTGAGAAAGAATGCTGACAGTGCAGACCCATTTGGGGCTTGAACTCACAAAACTGTGAGATCATCCAATCCAAGCCAAGGGTCAGACACTTAACTGACTGAGCCACCCAGATGCCCCAGAAGACAAGGACTTTAAATCCGCTACGACAGATATGTTCAAGGCTGTAAGGAAATGATGCTGAATGGATGAAGAATCTCAGCAAAAATGTGGTGGTTATAAAAAGGAAAAAATGAAAATTCTACTTAAAATTGTAATATTTGAAAAGCAGAATATACTGTTGCATTTAATAGCACCTAGAAGATGGCAAAAAAAAGTTTTGTCAGCAAACTTGAAGACTGATTGATAGAAATGATAATCTGAAGAGCAGAGAGAAAAATTAATGAAAAAAAGAACCTTAGGGTTATATAAGATATACCAAACTGTCTAACGCAACATAACTGATTTTACATAATGTAAAGAGATAAAATGAAGGTGAAAAAACCTAAATGATAGCTAAATTTTTCCAATTTTGGTGGAAAGCATCAATGGACAGAAACATAAAGCTGAATAGATATACACAGCATAAAGACAACACATACAACAGTAGGCACATCACAGTCAAATCATTGATAAAGAAAAGGTAAGAAAGGTGAAGGTAGAGGTAAGAAAGGTAAAGAAAGAAATCGCGAAAGCAGTGGGTGTAGGTGAGAATACATTCCTCGATGGAGAACAGTGATAGAAATTACGACTGACTTCTCAGGTGAAACAGTAGAGCCAGAAGATAATGAAATGCTAACGTTGAAGTTCTCAAAGGGAAAAATACTCAATCTAGCATTTTGTACCTGGAATTCTATATCAAAAATACAGATATATCAAAAATAAAATCAAAATAGGCATTTACAGATACATACAAGTTGAAATAATCCAATGTCAGAAGACTAGAAGGGCTGGAGTAGAAGAAATGCTCATGGAAGTTCTTTATAGTAAAGAAAATATAAGCCTGTATCTACAGGCTTTAATAAGAGCTCTAAAAATGGTAAAATGAAAGTATATAGACTAAGATTTTTTAATAATTTTTAAAAAAGATATCTGACTACTGAACTTTATACCCTTGGAATGTGAGGTTATAACATGTATAGATATAAAATATACAAAATACATAATAATGAAAAGGGCATGGGGAAAGGGTAAATGGAATTATATTCTTGTAAAATTCCTACATTTTACATAATGTGGTATAATATTAACTCTAAATAAGCTATTATAGAATGGGTTTTGTAATCTCTAGTGTAACTAGCAAATTCCAAAAGATAAACCTAAAAGTCACTGGAGGAATTAAAAATAAATTACTAGGGGGCCTGGTGGTTCAGTTAGTTAAGCATCCAACTCTTGATTGATTTTGGCTCAGGTCATTATCTTACAGTTTCATAGTTCAAACCCCACATCAGGCTCTGCAGTGACAGCATTGAGCCTGCCTAGGATTCTCTGTGTCCCTCTCTCTCTGCCCCTTCCCTGCTCTCTCTCTCTGTGTCTCTCAAAAATAAATAAATATTTTTAAAATGTAAAAAAATAAATTACTAAATATATTTGAATATTTGTGAAGAAGGCTTGAAAATAAGAGAAGCCTGAACTAAAATAGATCAGACTAAAAGTAAACAGATAGAAAAATGTTAGATCTAAGTACAACCATATTAATTATTCTATGAAAAAAATAGACTGGAAACTCATATCAAAAGGCAGAAATTGTCCTACTGGATAAAAAATAATTCCCAACAATATTCCATTTATAAGAGATTCACATAAATTATAAAACCCAGATAGGTTGAAAGTAAAAGGACAGAAAAAGATAAACCGTGCCCTGGCAGCCATCAAAAAGCTGACGTGACTATACCGATTTCACACAAGATATATTTCAAAACAAATATTATCTGAGATAAAGAGAGTCATTTCAACATTTCATAATGATAAAAGGGCCAATTAATCAAGAAGACATAATAATTATAAGTACAGGGGCAGACTGACAATAGAGATAAAAACACGTTCTTAAAAAAAAGAAAAAAGCAGAACTAATTGGAGAAATTTACACATGGACATAGTTAGAAATTTTAACATTTGCTCTGTCAATATTTGATAGAACAACTATATGTAAATCAGTAAAAATACACAGGATTTTAACCTTGACCTAGTTGATATTTAGAGCACTTCATCCTACAATTGTGGAATTTATATTCTTTGCAAGGGCACATGCAACATTACCTTCAAATAGATCATATACAGAACCACAAAATATGCCTCAGTACTTTTCACAAGAATTTATTTTAGAGTATGTTCTGTACCACAACAAATACATTAAGAGTTTACCACCATCGTGCTGGAAATGAGGGGAGGAAGGGGCTTTATTATAAATCCAGAAGCTCATGCTTATGCCTAAAATTATACTTGGTAAATTGTATCCACTATAAGTATTTGAGTCAGAAATCCACACTTACCATCTGTTTCTGGAAAGGCCTTTCAGTTAATAATTCATAGTTATCATCTAACGGAGGCTTTGAGAAAATCTTTTAACACTTCCATGGTCATGCTGAGATTGGATGGAGGTAGCTGGGCTCCTAGGAATACCACTGACAACCTGATGTGCCTCTCCTGTTGCTTTCTGTTGTTTTATTTCTCCCATGCTGCCTAATTTGTCTTCCCCTGCATGGCCTTTCCTGCTCATCCAAATCAACTGTCCAACTCAGTTTTGCTGGAAAATATTACATCCAGTCTGGATTCAGTATATCTAGTTCTTCAGTAAACTCTATGTTAGCACCACTAATTGTCCAGATTTAAGGACATGTTAGGTTGTTTTCCCTGAATATCAGTAAAATAATTTGTATTCTCCCTCTATTCCTACTTCCTTCTTTCTTTCCTCTTTCAAACAACAAATACCTGTTAAAAGCAAGTTATTTCATAAGTAAAGAGAATATAGAAGTAAACAAAATAAAGTTCTTATTCTAATAGAACAATATTAAAAAAAAAGTATATCACATGATATGAACTCTCACTGGAGGAGGTAAATGAGAGAATATGACTGAAGGTTAACCAGTGACAGTGAGGCAGCCTTGAGAGAGTAAGGTGTTTTTAGACCATCTGGACAGTGTATGTGACTGAATCCAGTTAAGGTTAAGGCCTCTACATACACTCTTAGGATTACTGCAGGAAGGTGCAGAAATCTACTAGTCTTATAACTACCCAAGACCAGCCTTCTTTGCCAATTCTCTTGCTTATTAAACCTACCACTTACCAATCTAGCCTGTCTCTTTCTTTGGTGTCTCCTTGCCCTTTGTGAAATGCCTCTTGCCAGTTTCAGATTTCACCTAGAGAATGCCCAAGGTTGCAACCCAACAACTGAGGAGCCATCCAGAAGGCTAGAGAAATGAGTCTTGGGAAAGGGACACCAATGGGGGACATCCTTGGTTGGTCATCAATCTCTATGTGGGGAAGGATGGCTCATATGTTAGATACTTGCAGATGGCTGCATGAAATTTCAGAGAATGCCCTGAAAATTCCAGCTGTTTTAATGAATTTGTTTGAAGAATTGTGAAGAATGTACTGAGGAAGGAAAAAGAAATAAAAGGTGGCTACAGTGGGCTAGCTCTACTGTGAGTAGTTCTGCTGGTCCTTATGCCCAACTGGAGGCAGACACCCTGGCTAGAAAGTTGTAGGAAGAGCCAAGGTTAGAGAGGGATGAGTGGGTGCCCACTACTCTTCTGGCTTCTGGGCTGGAAGATAAGGTGGGAGAGCAGGATAATAAGTTAGAGACCTTACCTTGATGTTTTGCAAACTACAGTGGATTAAGTTCCGAGTGCTTGTGACACAGTCCGATTGGGAAATGAAGAGCTAAAATTTCTGGGAAAGTGAGCAGAGTGAAGAGGAAGATGTTGTCCTGATGGAGATGTGGACAAGATGCCCCTGCTACCTGACTCCTAATGTGATGGAAAGCAAAAGCACAGGAACAACCCCAGCCAGCGAGGCAGCCCCCAGGTGAGGAAGTGTTCATGGTGAAACAGTATACTCCCACTGAGCTTGATGTGGCTGCCACGTTCTAGCAAAAAGGCCAGGGCAAGTAGGCAGGCATGGTTAGTGTGGCTATTGGATACAGGGAGAGATGGCTTTTCTCTGACAGGGCAGGAGGCAGAGAAAATGAGTATTATTACCACACACCTGCCCTCTGGCAGTGCCTGCATGGTGCTCTGGGAGTTCAGTTTACTCATTGCCTTATAGAGTGGATTATTTTATTCTGTGGGGAGGCTTGGTTCAATGAGGAGGATCTCCCATTGCACGTGGGACCCTGGATCTCTATAGAGGAGGTACAATAAGTTCTTAAGGAGTTGGGAATAAGACAGGCTATTTACTCCCCTGTCCCCTGGTGAGGCCACATTCACTGTGTGAGTCAGTATCCTTTAGTCCGGCCTCAGCACCTGGTATGAGATGCTGATATCCATGGTAAGCCTAGTTGTGGGATAAGACATTTATGATATTGGGCAATCTATTGCTTATCTGGGGCAAACTGACAAATCCTGGGAATGGGTACAGACTGTGGGAAAGACCCAAGACAGGGAGGGAACTCAAGAAGCCAAAAATCTATCTTAATTGGCTTTAGTGGGTCTGGTAAAAGTAACCCTCAAACAAATGTGGTTTGACCTCATGGGTGCTGAGACCCCATCTAAATAGACCTGACACCCAATGCTGTGTGGGTTGACCTGTGGAAAGCCTTAAAATCTGAAAAACAGTTCAGATCTTCCCTTACTGTCACTAGGGCCACCTGCTCCAACAGAGACGTAGGGATAAATTCCTATTCAGGATGGATGCCTCCATGCAAGCTTAAGAGGCAGGCCAAGGTGACCTCTATGTAAGACCCCATATTGAGCTCACTATTCACTAGCCTCCAAGAAATAAATAAAATACGATAGCATGGTTGATACTGAAGCCAAATGTACTCTTTTTACTTTTTCAAGCAAATTTACTTGAATACATGGTAATGCTCAGAAGTTTCCTGGCCCCTCAGTGCCATCAGTGATTGTAGAGGGCAAGTGGTTATGGTCAGAAATGTCTCTTTCAAACTGAAACGTGGATGTTGTCTCCCATGAGAATGTGAGGCTTTTATCTTTCCAATACCAGAGGGAATATTGGGCACTGACATCCTACAAGATCAAATTCTGCAAACTTCTATCAGTGAATTCTACCTCTGAGTTAGAGTACTCCAACCACTGCTGAGGGAAAACGCCAACCAGGAACCAGTACATCTATTGCCCTGCAAAAAAATGGTAACTATCAAACAGTGTACGTTTCTGAGGTAAGAGGGAGCATGAGGAGACAGGAGAAACTGAGAACTGCACTGGGTGGGTATTGTACACCTTCTTGATTTCACCAGCTGTTAAACAATAATAATTTTTAAGATGACTAAACAATTGTAAAGATAAATGAAGATAAAGGCAGAGGACTGGTGGAGTTGAAATGGTAGGTGGTGCTATTTTGTAGAGGATTGTCAGGAAGGTGACATTTGATCAATACCGACAGGTAACTAAAGAATGAGCCACGTGGGTACCAGAAAGGAGAGGATTCTAAGCAGATGGCTGCAAGTGCAAATGCCCTGATATGGAGTCTGCTTGGCCTATTAGAGCAAGGGCCCTGGAGTCCCATGAACATGGAGAAGGGTGAGTGAGCCAGCAGTGGCAGCCATAGATCCTGAGAGACGTCGTGGATTATAGATAGTGGCTTTGGGATTTTGCTATAAGGAAAATGAGAAGCCAATGAAAGATTTATTATGTACAGAGAAGTCTTAGATAGTTTGCTAAACTTTCTGAAATTCATTAAAGCGGTTAACTATTCCAGTTCCAATTATGCTGGACTTTATATACCAAAGTAGAAAGAATTGGGGCACCTGGGTGGCTCAGTTAGTTAAGCGGCTGGCTTAAGCTCCAATCATGATCTTACAGTTTGTGAGTTCCAGTCCTGTGTCAGGCTCTGTGCTGACAGCTCAGAGCCTGGAGCCTGCTTCGGATTCTGTCCCCCTCTCTTGCTCTCTAGCCCTCCCAGAGGTTGTGCTCTCTCTCTTGCTCTCTTTCTCTCTCAAAATAAATAAATAACCTTAAATTAAAAAAAAGAATACTGTACGTCAAACACAACTTTAAAAAAAAGTAGAAAGAATTAAACTTATATGTACTAAACCATTATAAATAAACAATATTCTGGGGAGAAATGTAATTTCCCTGAAGAAAATAATAAGACATCTTAAATTGATAAATAATAGCATTATAACTTTATTCCAGCTGTTCTGAGCTGTGTATTGGGGCACTTGGTGCACTGTCAATTACTACCAGGAGTTAAGAGTGTAACTTGAAAATTATACCTTTTTTAAAAGTTTATTTAATTATTTTAGAGAGAGAGAAAGAGAGCGAGCATTATTGGGGGAGAGGAGAGAGAGAAAGAGGGAGAGAGAGAGAGAGAGAGAGAGAGAGAGAGAGAGAGAGAGAATCCCAAACAGGCTCTGCACTTTTAGTCCAGAGCCTGTTGCAGGGCTTGAACTCAAGAACCATGATATCATGGCCTGAGCCAAAATCAAGAGTCAGACACTTAACCAAATGAGCCAACCCAGGTGTCCCCCAAAGTATTACTTACTGTATTATCAAACACTCTTAAAATAAATGTGGTGAGATCAGGCTGAGTCTGAACCTTTGCTTTGCTACATGCTTTGTGGCCTTGGGCAAATCCCCCGCCCCCACACACAGTGTCTTTGATTCTCAGATTTTTTATTCCTAGCATGGAAACCATAGTCTCTAATTCACAGGTTATGTATGTTAAGCACTTACCCCACTTTTTACCACACAGTAAGCATTTAAAATAATTATAGCTATAATAACTATATTATTTTTGTCTCTCCTAGTATTGTTACATATTGAACAGACTAAAATAGGTTACAATGAATGCAATCTGTTCCCCTAAGCATACTTATTAATATACTCTCTTTTTTGATATTCTAAGGATCTAAAAGTAATATTACAGGAGTAAAACAAAGAAAAACCTCCATAAATGAAAATGATTTAGACATCTAAGTAACATATTCCTTTACATAAGTCAATTAAGATAAAAATTTAATTTCAGACTCTCCAGTATTAATAGGACTTAATTTTTGTTCAAATAGTTTTGTTTAATAAATTTTTGACAATTGCCTTATTTATCCTTAACTCACCTTGGCATCTTGTAGATAATAAATGTTCAATAAGTGCTTGTCAAAGAAAGTGTGTGTGTGTGTGTGTGTGTGTGTGTGTGTGTGTGTGTGAAAGAGAGAGAAAGGGGCGGGAGAGGGAGAGAGAGTGAGCCTAAAAAAGAGAGAGAGTCTTGAAATTGAGAGTTTTGTGCATTGCTGATAGGAATGTAGAATGGTGTGTGCCACTATAGAAAACAACGTAGTAATTCCCTAAAAGTTAAACATAGAATTACTACATGATCCAGAAATTTCACTTCTATGTGT
Organism: Suricata suricatta; assembly: GCF_006229205.1. Classification (NCBI taxonomy): domain Eukaryota; kingdom Metazoa; phylum Chordata; class Mammalia; order Carnivora; family Herpestidae; genus Suricata; species Suricata suricatta. Next base: position 158,323,841 of record NC_043700.1, on the reverse strand, counting down.
GTACTCAAAAGCAGTGAAAACAGGGCCTCAAACAGATATGTGAACACTGGTGTTTATAGCAATATTACTCATAGTCAGCCAAAAGGTGTTAACAACTCAAATACCCATCATCAAATAAATGGATAAACAAAATATGGTATACACATACAATGTAATATGACTCAGTCTTAGAAAGGAATGAATTCTGATTCGTGCTACACCATTGACAAACCTGGAAAGCTGCGTTATGCAATTTGAAATAACCCAATCACTGAAAAGCAAATATTGTATTATTTCACTTACATAAGGTGTCTAAAAGTGTCAAATTTATAGAGGCAGAAAGTATAACAGAGGTTACCAGAGGCTGGAGGGGTGGAAGAATGGGAGTTTCTGCTTAATGACTACAGAGTTCTGGATAAGGATAGTGGTGATGGTTACACAGTCTGTTGGAATTGTACACCGAAAATGGTACATTTCATGTTATGTTTATTATACCTCAATGGAAAAAGAAAATATAATGTGTTCAGAATCTTAAAAATTGAAGTATCTCCAAAAATAAATTCTTTAAATATTATTGCTCAGTTAAATACGATTATTTATTAGTAATACACATTGGATTATCCATTCATTTGTTTGAAATTCATTACATATGATGTTGGTTTTTCCAGCTCATTTCACAGAGCACATGTCCCAGCCATCCAGTTTTATGGGAGACAAATTGGGTGTTTGTATTTCTATATCCTCCAGAGTTGATTTAGCCTATCATGGTAATTCGGTATCTTTTGACATAGAGATTGCTTCAGAGATGGGCTTTGCCCAGGTGTAAAATAATACATTAAGGGTTACGATACTAATGTCTACACAAGGGGTATGGCTGTAGAGTAACTACCTCAGCTAAAAAATGCAGAGTTGACTGTGTCCTGGACACTTTTATAGCCTAACATCACAAAACAGAACCAACCTATAATAAAAGTGTTTCAAGTAAATGCATTGGCATGCTATGAAAGATTAAAAGTTTAGAGAATGAAACTAAACCACCTTCTACACCATACAC
>NC_043700.1:158282380-158322708 GCF_006229205.1 Suricata suricatta | reverse complement strand
AAATGAATAATCCAGTGAAGAAATGGGCAGAAGACATAAACAGACACTTCTCCAAAGAGGACATCCAAATGGCCTACAGGCACATGAAACAATGCTCAGCATCACTCATCATCAGGGAAACACAAATCAAAACCACACTGAGATACCACCTCATGCCAGTCAGAGTGGCTAAAATGAACAAATTAAGAGACTATAGATTCTGGCGAGGATGTGGAGAAATGGGCACCCTCCTACACTGTTGGTGGGAATGTAAACTGGTGCAGCGCTCTGGAAAACAGTGTGGAGGTTCCTCAAAAAACTATCAATAGAACACCCCTATGACCCAGCAGTAGCTCTGCTAGGGATCTATCCAAGGGATACAGAAATGCTGACACATAGGGGCATATGTACCCCAATGTTCATAGCAGCACTGTCAACAATAGCCAAATCATGGAAAGAGCCTAAATGTCCATCACCTGATGAGTGGATCAAGAAGATGTGGTATATAGTATTACATGGCAATGAGAAAGAATGAAATCTGGCCATTTGTAGCAAAGTGGTGTCATGCTAAGCGCAATAAGTCAGGCAGAGAAGGACAGATATCATATGTTTGCACTCATAGGTCTAACAGGAGAACAGGAGAAACCGAATGGAGGACAAGGGGGAGGGAAAGAGGGAAAGAGAGTTGGGGAGAGAGAGGGATGCAAAACATGAGAGACTATTGAATACTGAAAATGAACCAAGGGTTGAAGGGGGAGGAGGAAGGGAGGTAGTGGTAATGGAGGAGGGCACCTGTGGGGAAGCACACTGGGTGTTATATGGAAACCAATTTGACAATAAACTATTAAAAAAAATAAAGTCATGAACAGAAAAAAAGTTCCCCTGTCCTCAGAATACATCTCACTACTTTATTTAATGTTTATTTTTGAGAGAGAGAGAGAGAGAGAGAGAGAGAGAGAGAGAGAGAGAATGTGAACAAGGTAGGGAGGGACAGAGAAAGAGGGAGACAGAGGATCCAAAGCAAGCTCTATAGCAGCAAGCCCGATGTAGGGCTCAAACTGATGAACCATGAGATCATGACCTGAGCCAAAGTCTGACTGAGTCACTCAGGTGCCCCTGGAATTTTTTTAAATTTGAGAGCACTACTAGAAAAACAACTGGCAAACAAGAAGCATACAAAGAAAAAAATGTGTTTTTTTCTCTTTGTTTAATACACTAAATGCAGAATAGTGCTCATATATTCCTAGGTTATATAACTAAAACTCTGTAATTCTGCTCAAAAGCATTCAGAAGAGAGAGTCCAAATTCCCCCAACCCTCCTTAGTTAAAGTGAATGAATCTCCTAAAGCAAACAGAGACAAATTGTTCCTAGTCGAAAATAAATCACCTTTGGTGGAGGTGGGAAGGGCCTATGACTACAAAGAACACAATAGCTGAAGTTATTTTGGTTCTGCTTCTCTGTTCAGTAAGTGCAGGCTTGTGTCCTTTCTTCTCCATTCCTCTCCTTTTCCATTATCTGTTTGTCAAAAGAGAAACAGCAAAAATAAAGATAAAATAATAAAATAAAAATGATAGGGACTATTGAATTAGATATACTCTTAGAGAAATAGTTTTTAAATTCTGGATTTGACATTTTAATGATGTGAGTATACCCAACATTCCTTTTAGTATAGTTTTTGTAAAGGGAAATGTTTTTGTAATTAAATTGCTTGCTGTAAATATATGGAAAGGAGGTTATATTGGAAGGCTACCAAACAGGAATCCTAATGTTGCACATCTTAAGATTTCAAAGCATTCGACCACTGTCACCCTAAATGTCTAATAGTGTAGAATAAATTGCCAAAAATTGTTATGCATTTTTCTAAATAGTGCTTTGATAAGCCAGAAAAATGGCATTCAAGGGGAGATAAATGGTTGAAGGTCTTAAAGGAATAAACAAATAGAAGAGGAGCGATGGAGCAAAACCCCTGGAGAACTGTTGAGGAGGTATGGGAACCACCATTTGATAGGGAATTTGGAGAAAAGTGACTTCTCACTGCTTTTCCCTTGAGCGTTGAGCCATTGTTTGTGCCTTTTTAGTTTAAATTCATGTATATATATATATATATTCATATATATATATGACTTCAGATTTCCTATAGATAAGGAAAGTCCACGTTTCTGTTTTTAGAAACCTAATTACAAGATTAGAGGAATTATTCCTCTAAAGGAATAGCAATAAAAAGGGAGAATGAATCCAACAACCCAAATGATCCCAGGAGCCCTGCAGCAAATGTGTGTGGTGGGAGGGGTCAGGGCAGGCGATCTGAAGCTGCATCTGACGGTCTCCGGTCTCCCAGACTAAGGTGTCCACGGTAGTTCTAGAATGGCTCTGGGCAAATGGCTCACTCTGCCTGCTTTGTAACTCCTCTTCCGCCCTATTTTTCTTTATATGTATTTATTATGCAAAGAAAATTATAATGAGTAACAACTTTGAGAGAAATAGATTCACTCAAAACTCCACCTCTAAATGATTATAAATAAGTTTTATTTATTTCCATGCTGTTTTAAGGTATTTATTGTTCACATGTACCCATTTTAAAATAATTGCAATCCCTTCATAGATACAATTTTGAATTCACAGTCTTTTCACTCCAGGCTTTGTTTATGAGAATTATTCCATGGTCCTGTTAGTTTTAAAATAATCTCATTACTGGGTATAACTGCCTATTTCTGTAGTGTTTAACAATTAAGTTTTTTCATTCTTTCATGGTCATAAATAATACTGAGAACAGGTACTAAAATGCCTTTTAGAGGGTAACTACTTTTATAAAAATATATTGTAAAAGCCTGAGGCACAAGGTGAGAAATTAAGGCTTTGGCTAAGACCAAGAATTCTGAGAATGCACAGTTGTACATGAGAGAAGCATAGACAAGAAATGATTGGGGATCCTTGTGAGACACAGAAAGAGAGTGGTGAAAAGAGCCATTAATACTTATATGTCCACTGCTGATTAGCTTAAATTTTTTTTCCTTTTTATATCTTATTTTTATTACTTTTCCTTATTTTTTATTTTTATTTTTAATAAATATTTAAAGAGAAATATATGCCTGATAACAATTGTTCTCTACAAATATTGCCAAATCATTTCCAAAAGAGTTTGTTATTGACTTTGCCCTTAACATAAAAGAACAACAATAAATTCCTCTCAAGGGTCACCTGGGCAGCTCAGTTGATTAAGCATCTGACTCTATTTCTGTGCAGGTCATGATCTCATCATTGGTGAGATGGAGCCCCACAACAAGCTTCTGGCTCTGTGCTGACAGCGTGGAGCCTGCTTGGGATTTTCTCTCTCTCTCTCTCTCTCTCTCTCTCTCTTTCTCTCTCTCTCTCTCTCTCTCTCTCTCTCTTTCTGCCCCTCTGTCGTTTGCATGCATGTGTGCTCTCACTCTCTAAAAATAAATAAACTTAAAAAAATAAAAAAGAAAGTAAATAAATTCTCCTCAATATTATTAACAGCCACAGTACTCAAGTGAACCCAGTAGAATCTCATGGTAAGAAAAGAGACTGCCTGAATTGCTTTGGAGAGAAAGAAACGGTGGGTGTATGCTGACTGTGATTGTATTTGCCAGTTGTATTACATCCTACAGTGCTTCGCTATTGTGGTATTGGTTAAAAATTTCTTCTCTAGAAACACTTTGCTCATACTTCACATGGATTCAGTGAGAGTTCACATATTATTGCTACAAAATTTAGCCCTTCATTGTAAGGACAAGTGGGTTGGTCCATATATGAAACCTTGAATCATTTGGGTGGTTGACTCTATTCCCTGGAACTGCAGATGAAAATTAGAGTCAACTTATCCATGGTTCCAAAATTATGTGAGAGACCCATAGATTATTTTCTGATGGTTTCATTACATGGACTGAGAGGGAGACAGAACTTGTCTGTGGAGAGATTGTGAGAGAGGAAGATCTAAAGAGGAGACACAGGGGCGCCCGGGTGGCTCAGTCGTTTGAGCATCTGGCTTCGGCTCAGGTCATGATCTCACGGTTCATGGGTTCAAGCCCCACATCGGGCTCTGGGCTGACAGCTAGTTCAGAGCCTGGAGCCTGTTTCAGATTCTGTGTCTCCCTCTCGTTCAGGCCCTCCCCTGCTCGCGCTGTCTCTCTCTGTCTCCCAAAAAATAAATTTAAAAAAAACATTAAAAATTTCAAAAAAAAAAAAATAAAGAGGGACACAGCCATAAGATGGAGAAGGAAGCTGATGGCATTCGAGCTCATTGTTCCAGTTCTTTCAATGATAGATAAATCTTGGATTCTCCCATCTTTCCGTATCTACTCTTGAGGACTCCTCGATAGATGCACAGTACTCTGGTACATTTTTCTGCCTGTATGGTGACCTCCTATACAGGAATCCATCCTTCTCAGAAGTTTGCTCTTGGTCAAACTTCCATCAATTATCATTTAAGAAGCTTCTTGCTCCTAGAAAAATAATTGTCTGACAAACTAACTCACAATGAGTTGTAAATAAAGGGTAATAGTTTAATGCACATTCCAAATCCGCTAAATCAGAATTTTTCAGAAAGATACTAAACTTTTCTATTTCTTTGTTATCCCAGTTATTTCAAAGAACTTAAGGAGAATCTCTCAGCAAAATGTGAGGCCTTGACAGAGTATGAATTGGCCTTTTTCTTCTTTTTTCTTTTCTTTTCTTTTTTAGTTTGAGAGAGAGAGAGCATGAACACATGGAGAGGGGCAGAGGGAGAGAGAGGAATGATCTTAGCAGACTCCATGCTGAGCATGGACATCGGGCTCAATCCCATGACCAGGGATCATGACCAGAGCCAAAATCAAGAGTCAAATGCATAACCGACTGAGCTACCCAAGTGCCCCTGATCTCTCTGTTTTCTGACCTTTATTTCTGCCTGTCTTTCTTTCTGGACCTGCTACTTCTCTTTTCTGAGACATTTTATTTTTGCTTTTCTTCAGCTGCCTGTATGTGGCCTATATGAGGTGAGGGGATGGAGGATCCATATACAAAGCGGACAAATATCTTTCATATTTGGTCAGACTAAACAGTACAATTCTACTTAGACTCCATGATCATTCCATAAAAAGTAAAGTCCCATGCCTACCTGCTAACACCATTCTTCACTCTTCATCTACATATGGTTTGCTGCATCCTGACTTGGCCACATGGTAAGTTTTACTTTTGATCCACTGATAATCAACATAGTCTCTCTGTATCTCCTGTACCATTGGCTGAGAGAGACAAGTCTGATTAATAAAATTTATAATTTCACCTAGCCATGAGTAACATACAGACTGATGGATTGGCCACCCTGTCACGTGCTCACTACTGATCTAATTCCAGTGTAAGAAGTATGGATTTACAGAGAATGAACCATGGTCACTTAGGCAAAACAGAGAAATCCTCTTACAGGGACTGGGAAGACATATTAAATGATCTATGAAATTTTAATGGATCTTAATCATAAAATGTGATGAGAAATAATTTTTAAAAAATTCAGTTGTAGGGCATCTGGGTGGCTCAGACGGTTAAGCGTCCAACTTCAGCTCAGGTCATGATCTCACAGTTTGTGGGTTCGAGCCCCCCACCGGGCTCTATGCTGACAGCTCAGAGCCTGGAGCCTGCTTCAGATTCTGTCTCCCTCTCTCTCTACCCCTTCCCACCTCAAGCTCTGTCTCTTTCTGTCTCAAAAATAAATGAACATTAAAAAATATTCAGTTGAGAACCTAATGAATTCCTTTCTGTCTCTTCTTTTTCCTCCCTCCCTTCCTCCTTATATACAAATACAGACACACACACACACACACACACACAGAGTCTCTGGAGTTGCAGTTAATGATCCTAGTTTTTCAGAATTAACCATGAAATAACCCACGATTGAGGTCTCTAGGTTCACTCTGCTCTTTGGAGGCATGTTTAGTCTTAATTTTCTTTTTCACTTGTCTTCCCCTTCTCCATCAGGAAATAATATAGGACAGCACAATAGAAAGAGAATTTGGAGACCAACAGCTTAGACCCCTAACTACCAACTATCTAAATGTCCTTGAAAAGTCATCCAAGTTTATCCAACTCCCTCCCTCCCTCCATTCCTCTCCCTCTCTCTGTATGTATGTATATGCATATATTTATATTTAATGTAGACAAAAGGAGAATTTGATGACTCTAATACTCAAAGTGTGTGTTTATAAAATTGTCAGTTTCTCAAATATGACTCGCTATAGGTCCAAACTTTTGAGAACCAACAAAAAAATGAATAATCATTTATGTAATTTATAATATCTAGAAAATAAAGAATAGTTTCTGGTTCCAAAAGAAAATAACATTTCTTTTGACTGAAATGAAGGAAGTATTCCTTCCATGGGTCCTTGTGGAGAAGGCATCATATAAATATAAAAAATATTCCTAACTATATCCTGAAAGTAACAAAGAAGTAGTAGTTTCTGCAATCAATTAGGGTATAGGGTCTGAGTTACCTTGAGCAAATTACTCAATCTCATTGTGGCCCAGCTTTCTTATTGTGAAATAGAGAAAACAATAGTGTCTAACTCAAGTGTTTTTTGTGAAGATTAAATGAAATCTTATGGAAATGATCCTTAGAATAGTTCCTGACACATAGTGAACACATAATAATAAGTAATTATTATTCCTGAAAAAGGTTTATTATTTTCAAAATATGCAGGGGTGCCTAGGTGGCTCAGTTGGTTAAGCACCCAGCTCTTGAATTCGTCCAGGCCATGATTTCAAAGTACATGGGTTTGAGCGCCATGTCTGTGCTGATTATACAGAGATTGCTTGGGATTCTCTCTCCCCTCTTTCTTTCACCCCTCCCCTGCTCATGAGCGCTCTTTCTCTTCTCAAAATAAATAAATAAACATAAAAATTATATATAATATACATAATATAAAAATATATAGGTCAAAATAGAAAAATGGCTTAAGCACCAAGATTTCTCTTACAATAAGGTTTTGAGCAAGCCAAAAGATTCAGAGTTCTGTGATATTGAAACTCAATCCCGAGAGATACTTTAAAATAGATACATGAATAGACTGTTCTTCAATCATCCACAAATACTTTCATTCAACCTAGTTTTTGATAGCTATTGATCAACAGTGATTTTGCAGTCATACTCTTTGACAAGTACTTGGAAAGCAGCTTTTCTGAGTTGTTGGTTAAGTGCAAACCTTGTGTTTTAAAGGGGCTAAAAGGAGATTTCAAGTTGAGGGGCTTAATAAAGACACATGTCTTAATAGAAACTATCTTGGCATGGAAATAGAAGCTAGCTGGAGCAATAGCAACATTCTAGTTAAAATATAATTTGGGATTTGACCCAGCATCTAGATGAATGTATAGTTGAGGCTCACACATTTTGGCCAGAAAGCAGAGGCATAATGATTTCACTTTGGAATGTTTTGAAAGTAGATGTAAAAAAAAAAAAAAATGCTCACCTCAGCCATAAATAAAAGCTCAATGAAATACTCATAGAATGTTTAACCTTGAGCAATATTCCTTTCTTGCATGTACTCCAAATATATGCCAAAATAACTAAATGGATTTTACGTACTGTACAGGTTCATTAATTGAGAGCCACTTAAGAGTTATAGAATATGTACCCAAAATAATCATTTTGGTTATAGAATGTTTCATGATACAACTTATGCATAAAATTATGCTGGTGGCTATCTGTAGACTACATTATTAGAAGCCAATGGTAAAATCAGGAAGATAAATTAGGATGCTACAGCAGAAATATGGGTGAGACATTTATGGCTCAAGGTAAATCAGTTCAAGGATTTGTGAAAGTGTATCATAGACAAATCCACAAGATTCATCCCTCATTCTGATGTTCTTATCCCCAGGTTCAGCTAAATCCCTCAAAGAATATGGGAAATAAAATCTAAAATGTCATAAAAACAATTTTTTTAATCTTAGGAGTGGATGTGTGTCTGACGGGGGCAATGTACATTTGGTATACTTCAAAATGAACCAGGCACAGCTTGCCAGGGAAAGGAACTGAAATTGGAAGAGTTTGCAGTAGTATGAGCCAGGTGGCAGTCCCTTTGAAGTTGACAAAGATAAGGATGGCCAAACTACCCTTCTTTTGCCATTTCTTTTGTCTGAATGCTAGAGATTTAAAAGTCTACAAAACTATGAAAGTGAACAGATAATTCCTCTAAAGTTCAAGTTTCTTGCTAGAGAATAATATCAGAAAAAAATTCCATCAGCGTTTTTACTTTTGCCTGTTCAACTAGTCCTATAACAGAAAAGAAACCACAGTACTTGAAGGTTATGATCCAGGGAATCTACTACACTAAAATTGGGAAACTTCCTAATCAGTATATTTATATTGCCAACCTGGCCATATTATGAGATATTACCAATAGAGAAATTATCTAAAGGTAGATGAGGTCATATGTGTCAAAATATTAGTTTTAAATTTTGAAATATATCAAGAACTGTGAAGGATTTGAGATTTTATCCTACTTGCTGGCTAACAAGTTGGCCTTTTAAAGTTTCATGGACACTGACAGAAGACATGAGACTCCTAGTCAGAGACAAAGGATTTTATTACTCTTGGAATAGCAGACAGCATGAGTTTCAATGTGCAACTGATTTCCTACCCCCGACCCCCCACCAAGTCCACAGGAGCATATAGAGGTAGGCCCAGGTAGATGTGTGCACCATGTGTTTGTATCATAGCTGAGGAACCCCAAGTTTGGGAACCCCAATTTCTTACAAGATAGCAGCAATCAAACCTGCCCAGTCTTTACTCTGAAGGTAGACATTGATCTGTATTATACTTGACAGCAAACAAATCTGCCCTTTGCTTCAGATATAATATATGTCTTCCATGGCTCTTTGCTATCCATTTAATATAGTTCAGAAAAATTTGTCCTCATTGTAAAAAAAAATTGTAAAAATGTATAGTCACCAATGCCTTGTGACACACATGTAACCCATTGAAGTACCTGGGTTGAGAAGCTATTTTGTGCATGATGTAGTGAGCCTAATTGGGCTCTCCCATCTTGTTCAACCAAGAGCAGACAAGTGTCCTTTTGGGGTCTTCAAAGCAGTGAAACAAGTCCAGCCAGCCTTCTTTGTGAGGATTCCATTCTCTCTCTTCCAATTACTTCTATTTTCCTCTACTTGGTTTCCTACTACATATAACAGCTAGATTAAAGGTCCTGTAGCCTGTGGGGAATGATGGAGGGACTAAAGAGAACATGCTGTTTTCTCATTTCCACCATGTATGATATTGAAACAATTTATGAGATCATTGGAAGTGGTAAGCCAAAAACCAAAACAGTAGTTCCTAAAAGGTAGCGATTTTTCTGAATCTTTCCTCTGAAGTTGGAAAAGAAACATCAACTGTCTTTATATGAAGAATAAATGCTGTTTGCAAAGCACACCTGTATCTGTAGGTTTCTTATGGTGAGTCTCAGATCTGTAGCTAATAAGCCATATTTTTCAGAATTAATCACGGCTCTGTGCCTCACTGCTGGCGTTGGGTGCTTACTTGGTTCTCTGGAGGTATGTTTAGTCTTGCTACAGTTTCAACAAGCTATTTATTTAGCACAGCATTAAATGACTTGTAATGATTTGTCCTCTTATTTCACTTTCTTATCCATTTGACCTGACCACTAAGCTAATGCCACACATTCTTGATTTTTGGCATAAAGTAACTCAAAGTAAAATAAAAATTCTGTAAATTAATGAAATGTGGGTGGATAGAGAAATATAGTTAACATACTTTTTAAAACTAACTTGAAACCTTTGGAAATATATGATAATGGAAGTCACTAAGAAATTAGTTGTCAAATTAGGATTGGGTGAATTAAATATAAATGATTAGGAAAAAAAAAAAGGAATGAGAAACTGTGGAGGTTCCTGGAGAGACACAGACGCAACGACGTTTCTAGAGGCTGCCAGCAACTAATGGAAACAGGGACGTTCCCAAACCCCAGGAATGGGACCACGCTCCCTCCTTAATGGAAGCTTTAACAGTCCCAGAGAGACTGGGCACCATGACTGCTGAACGGTCCCAAAAAGACTGGGAACCGTGAAAAGGGACAGTCCCAGGGAGGCTGGGCACTGTGGACATCCCCGAAAGAGATGGAGACAGACCAAGAGCTGAGGGCTAATGGCAAACTTTATTAGGAACAGCATCTTATTTTATACCCTCCTAGCAAGCCTGGAGAACATGGTAAATGCTCAGTCAGCAGTAAATGTTTAGCCAGAACAATAGAGACGGTCACAGAGGGGGCAGAGCAGGAGCAGCTTGCAACTGTGTGTGGGTGTATCTCCGGTGCTGTAGCTTCTTGTCGCACTTGGCTGATGACAAGGAAGGATGTTTCATACACAAGGACAGTGCTTGAGAACTAAGGCCAATGTCCTATTTCCCAACAAGAAGCATTAAAAAATTTAGCACTAATATTCCTTACTACTGACTCTAAGTTGTCCTGTCATTTAAAGAAGCCTTTACTGGAAACCACATATATTTTATATTTTGTATGTGATTTATCCATGAAGAAGGCACTGAACTACAGCCAGCAGACCTATATATAAGGATTAGGCTTTGGTCAGATGAAATTTGGTGAAGGAATATTTGTTTATCTATTTTTAAAATTCTCCATTGTAAGCAACGTTTTCAATTAAATGATATACCTTGGTGATAGAAGGTTGGGGTGGCTTCCTTCTCCCCAGGTTATAGTTCGGGCACTGGCATGCTTTAGTCCTTCAGAAGATCTGCATATGTATATTCTGACCCAGTCTGTGCTGATTTAAAATGTGATCTTTTGAGGACAGTTCATTTCCCCCTGAATTTTCTAGGAAAGAGAGAGAGAGAGAGAGAGACAGAGAGACAGAGAGAGAGAGAGAGAGAGAGAGAGAGAGAGCAAGAGAGAGAGAGCAAGAGAGCGCTCTCCTACACTAAGCTGGTAAACTATGTATGTAGGTTTTTGATTTTAGTTTAATTTTGTTTTTTTCCTTTTTTCATATAGAATCGAAGTAGGAACATTTACATATATCATGAAGTCTTGGAAAATGTGATTTGGGGATTACATGGCATTTCATCAAAATAATAACTTTAAAATTTACTTTATAACCAAAGTTTTGGGCACTTACGTTGCTACAAGATTTGTATGATTATCTTCTCTTCTTGTTGTCCAATTATTCCTTTGGCTAAATCACTAGAGGTGGAATTGGTATTTTTAAGGCTGTTGATATATGTAGCCAAATTACTGAATAGAGCTTTTTCCAATTTAAATTTCCCTCAGCTAGTTTATTGGATCCCAATGAACAATACATATCAACATTTTTATAATCTTTGTCAAAATGTTAGGCAAAATTGGTGTTTATACTACTTTAAAATACATTTGGTTTCAAGGGGAACATTTCTTCCGTATGCTTATTGATCATTTTTCATTCTCTTATAAATTGAATAAACTCTGCACATTTCTCAGGAAGATATGATTATGGTTTGTTATATTTACTGCAATAATTCTCTTCAACTTATTGCTTTTTAATTTTATGGTGTTTGAAATTGCACAACACACCAAAAAAGTGGAAGTATGGAAATTTCAATATTACTGTTTAAATGCCAAATTTTTTAAATCAGGAAACATTTAAATTATTAAATGGCTTACACATAATTAACAGTAAATAAGTTAAGCAATCCCTAGATTACTTGATTAAAGCTTATGAGTTTCAAAGCCTGTCATAAAAAAGTGAATAGAATGATGACAGATTATGGCTTTGCTTTAGCAAAATACTGCTTTTATAGTGATGAAATGTTTACTCTCCTGAAAACAAAACTCAAAGTAGGAAATCTTTTCTTTAAAAAATTTTTTTTATTTGAGAGAGAGAGAGTGCAAGTGGGGGAGAGGGACAGAGGGAGAAAGAGTGTCTTAAGCAGGCTCTACACTGAGTAAGACACAGGACTCCATCCTGTGACCCTCAGATCATGACCTGAGCCAAAATCAAGAGTTGGACATTCAACCAACTGGCCGCCCAGATGCCCCAGTAAATTTACTTTTCTTTGTTGTTTAGCCATCCAAGAAAATCTCAAACATGCAAGTTGTAGTATATTATTGATATGTGGATGTAGTACATCTTTTAGTTGTCTGTGTGAATTTCTGAAAGATAAGGTCTCTTCAGGACAGGGCATACTAAAAATTCGTTTCAAAAAATAAGAAAAGACAAAAATCTGAAAAAAAAAAAAAGTCTTGCTGCATTTCATACAAGACTAAATGAAGTATGATATATATTTCCAATTAGATGTAAAAGTAAATCTCAATAGGAATGCAATCACTTTCATCACAAGAAAAACTAGTAGGCTATAAAAAGATACGTAGTGTTACATAGTGTAAACCGTACATATTATATCAAGTATTATATCAAGCTATAAAGGCATGACATTTTAAAAACATCAACCTTGCGAATTTACTTGATTAAAAAGGAGATGGGGGAATCTAGAAAGGGAATTTTTAAAAATCGCCAAGAGTTCCTAAATTTTTAATATAGTAAAAACTTAAAAAAACAATTTTTTCAAACAAGGTATTTTTTCTATGCTTACGTGGAAACACAGACATTACAAGGAGTCGTCTTCTGATTTCAGGTGAAGAAGCATTTTCTAAAACTTTTTCCTAACAACTTTTTGAAGGATTAGTTTTTCTCTTACGTTGTCTGACGCCATCCTCTGCTGCTGCACTGCCTTTACATTTTCTTTTTCTGTGCAGATGTTTTTTATATGTAACCGCTCACGTTTTCACGTAAGGGGAGTTTACTGTCATCTCTTATCTCCTGTCCTCATGTCTTGCTCTATCTTTACGTTTCTTTCTATAGTTTAGTGTGAAACAGCTGCCACAGACTGTCTGAAACCTGAGTTTTTGAGGGGCAAGTGCAGAATGTAGGTGTGAATAAAATAGAGGGATAGATACTTTCTTAATAGAAGCCCATTTATTTGCCTATGAAATAGCACAGAGTCAGGAAAGGAGAGAAAGATCCTCCCACAACTAAAGAGTTGGCATTCAGGAAATTGATCATTGGGTGAATTGGCTTCATCCTTTTACAAAATTGAGGTATAATTTACATAAGGTGAAATGCACAGATCTTAATTATACATTGATAGATTGTGACAAATGTTAGAAGATATGTATCTGACACTAGGATCAAATTATAGAATATTTTCATCAGTCTGGGGTGCATGGGTAGCTCAGCTGGCTAAGCATCTGACTCTTGATTTCCACTCAGTTCATGATCTCAGGGTCATGGAAACAAGCCCTATGTCAGCCTCTGTGCTGAGCGTGGAGCCTGCTTAGGATTCTCTCTGTCCCTCTTTCTCTGCCTACCTAGTTGTGAGTGCATGCACACAAGCTTCCTCACTCTCTCTCTAAAATAAATAAATAAATAAAAAATAATATTTTAATTAGTGTAAAATGTTATTTCACAGTAGTATCCAGTTAATTAGTAATTGCTGTTCTGGTTTTTACTGCCCTAAATTAGTTTTGTCTGTTCTTGGGGTTCATTTAAATAAATCATCCAGCACAAATTATTTTCTATTTGTATCTTTCATTTAACATAAAATTGTGGTATGTATTAAGTTCCTGTATATATAGATATCCCATATTTGGTTTGTTTTGGTTATAACCAAATGAATGTTATGCTTAACTTTCAGAAAAAAGACATTGGAAATTTGATAGGGATGGCACTGAATCTTTAGATTAATTTCAGGAATGTTACCATCTTAACAACACTGAGTCTTCTGATCCATGGACATGGAATGTCTGTCCATTCATTTAGGCATTCTTTAACTTTTTCAACAATGTTTTGTATTTATCAATGTACAAGTCTTGTACTTCTTTTATAAGATTTACTTCTAAGTATATTATTCTTTTTTGATGTTATTATAGTAGTATTATTTTATGAATAAATTTTCAGATTGTTTATTGCTAGTGCATATAATTAAAATTGATGTTCACAAATAAATGAGTACTGCAGCCTTGCTTTTTAACTCTGAATTTGTTTTAACAGTTTTTTGGTAGATTCCTTGGGATTTTCTGTAATAAGTGAGTTTTAACCATGAGACAAGATAGTTTTATTTCTTTTTCTTTAATTTGGATGATATTTATCTATTTTTCTTACCTAATTTACCTGGAAAGAGTGTTGTGTACAATATTTAATAAAAGTGTTAATAACGGGGGGTACATGAGTAGCTCATTCAGTTAAGTGTCTGACTCTTGGTTTTGGCTCGGGTCACAATCTCACAGTTCATTGAACTCGATCCCTGTGTCGAGCTCTGTGCTGGCAGTGCAGTCTGCCTGGGATCCTCTCCCCCCGCCTCTTTCTGCTTCCCTGCTTGTGGTCTCTTTCTCCTCTCCCCTCTCTCTCTCATTCTCTCTCAAAATAAATGAATACACATTAAAAAAATTCAAAAGTAGTGTTAAGAATGAACATACTTGTCTCGTTCCTGATCTTATGTGGCATGCTTTCAGACTTTAACCTCTAAATATGATGTTAGCTATTTATCAGATTGAGGAGGTTGTCTTGTGTTCCTGGTTTTTAAAGTAATTTTATCCTTTCTGAATTCATTATTGTGTACTTAACATTAAGGACTTATTTCCTCTTACATCTGAATTTTATTCTGTTATTGTAGACAAAGAAGATGTGCCACCCTAATCCCACTTCAAGGCAGGACATGTTGCCCAGCTCTTGGCAATATAATCAGTCAAGAGCATTCACAGCTCATTTTCTTCAGGGTTGGGCTCAACTGCAGGGAGGAAACTCCACTAAGGCCATGCATTCCTTAGGTATATGCATTTTAGGCTTAATGTGAGACACTGTAACAGACAGTTTTTGCTCCAGAACTCTTTGTTGTATTAGCCAAAGATTTGTCAGATATATTGTGTCTTTACTTTGCTTTCTATCTAGTCCTTTTTCCTTTCCATCCCCTTCCTAAGTGTTGATCATTAATAACCATCTTGAAGTTCCAGACTATATCCAATGGTCTACTTCCAAGGAACTGAACTTCTAACAATTGGGGCCAGTAGTGTTCTAAGAAAGCCAGTGATAAGGTGAAGTTTTGGAGCCTGATCTTATCATTTGGAGGCTGACTGGCTGAGGTCCTCATTGCTGATTATAGGTGGAAGTACAATTATTTAAATTTTAACTGAGATGAATTGGAAAGGAAATGTATGGTGATGATGAATGAAAGGAAATACATGAGGGGTTTGATCTACAGAGAAAATAGTAGTTATAAAGATAATGGGATTGAATAGTTATTGCTGGATTCTACTGGTGCTCATCAGAAAGACAAGAAAGATATGAGAGCAAATAATAGGTGATCAAAAGCTAGATGTCAAGTCAAAGGCCCTCTTCTGTTGCAGGCAAAAAAGACTTCAAGTCTTCTAGGCAGAAAATAAATAATGTAGAGAACCAAGGACTATACTTTAAACAAGTCAAACTTGTTATATCAAAATAAGGACATTGATTAGGAAAACTTGGGGCTCTGACATAAAGGATGGAGAGATCTGGGTGGATTTTCCTCAAGGATTTGTTTTCCCAGACACCTCTAAACATACAGAGGCTGGAGATGGGGTCCACTTCTTTCTTTTAGGACTCTGCCTGTTATAAAACAGTACATAAGGGAACATGTGTTCCCCTCAGGATATTCTCTCATTTGTTGGCTATTACTTTCATAACTATAGCTAGGGTTAAGTGATAGCATACTTTTAGCAGATGTATTCTGGAACTGATATATTGGCAGGATCTGGGGGAGTCTGCTTGTGTGTGGATTCTGATATTGTTTCATTGAGGAGGTCCTTAACATAAAATTAGATAAAGAAGAATTCACTAATTTGGTAATGCTTTCCAAAATTACAGAATTCAACACTGGCAAAGGGCTCAGGATGATGAGAACTTTCCTTTTGGATGTCTCCCAGAAATATGAAAAAAAGAGATGGCCTATGCTGTGTGAAGTTGAAATGCCATAAATGCCATGGCAGATGGTGGAGAAAGAGATTAAAAATCTCAGGGAAATGGAAATACTAGAATGGACCTATTATGTATCCAGAAAACTCTCCAGAAGATTATATTCCATAAGAAAGCTCAAAAGCCACACCATTTACTAAGATAAAGAATGTTCTTAACGTATTAGTATCCCTAAAAATGTTAAGTAATTGTAGCCAGAGTTTGGCTCCTGCATGACCATGGGGATGAGAGGGTAGGTGGTGGTGCTTAACCACTAGATGTCTGAGTCTCAATTTATTAGAGTCACTGGAATGGCAACCCAGGGAGCTCGACACACAAAGAGTTATGAATATGGTTCCTTGGATTCAGTGTCACAAAGGGAAATTCACATGGGCATCTGGTAAAGATATATTGGTAAATATATATAATCAAAAGAAAATAAGAATGAATGAGCAAGAGACTGAGATAGCCACCCTACAAAAATTTTCCAGTTTTCAGATCTGGACTCTACTGACTGAAGAAGTCATCATGCCTCCAGAAGGAAATGTGCCACAACACTGATACAAATACATACTAGACTTATTCCTCCAGTTCTTTTTCCATATTACCTATGGCCATTTTCTCAAACAGTGATACCCAAGATAAAGGGGCATAACCAGGTGTTTGAGAACTCTTAGATATAGGGTCTGAGTTACCTGATACTCTTGTCACTATGGCCCCCTATTACAGTGGGGACATATCAGATCAGGTGAATAATGGAATGCTGGCCAAGGTCCAGCTTATGATGGGCCCACCAAGTCTCCAAACCCACCTGATGGCCATTTATCCATTCCTTGAATATATAATTAGATTTGATGTGCTTGGCATTTGACACTATCATTTACTGAGTCTTTCATATGTGGAGTAATGGCCAAATGAAATACACCTCTCCAGCCAAGATGGTATATAAAAAACAATAAGGCATTACAGGGAATCGAGTGTGGATAGATGAAGTTGGAGCTATTATTAATGATCTTGAGGTACTCCTATTCATTCACCAGTTTGGCCACTATAGAAACTAGATGGATACTGTAGGATGGCCATACATTACTGCAAGTCAAGTAATGGTATCTTTAATCACAGCCACCAAGCCATGGATAGTGTCTTTTCTAGAGAATAATATAGTTTATATCTACATAGTTATGCTCCATGGATAACTCTCTTGCTCTCTGTCATGATGCAGTCTGAAGATGTCTGGTCCATTCTTGATATCCTGAGATTGCATTTATTCATTACATCAATAATATTGTGTTTCTCTGACTGGATGAATAAGAGGTAGCCATCTTTGCTACAGGCCTGATAAGATAAGTTTTCTCCACAGATCGGATATAAACCCTGAGAAGATTCAGGGGGCTTAGCCACTTGAGTAAAATTTTGGAGGTTCAGTGGTTAAGGACCTGCCACTATATCCTCTTTCAAAGTAAAAGATAAATTATTAAATATTGCTTCTACCAGGAATAAGAAAGCACGTTTGATGGTTCTCTTTGTGTTCTGGAGACAGCATAGTTCACACTTAGCTGATACACAAGTGACAGTTTTTTGTGTGTGAGTGCTACCTATGTATGCAGCTAAAGCAGGGAAAGGCCTAGCAGGTCAAACCTGGCTTTTGTGATATAAACCTTGCGTTTTGGACTATGCAGTCTTTCATCTCTGTTGGATATATCAGTGGTACATGAAGATACCGGGTTAATTTTGTGTCAAGTACAAGTTGTAGAATTACAACATAGGATCCTGGGGTTCTAAAAAAAAAAGGCTATAACACTTGCATCAGGGAATTATATGTCTCTTGAATAATAACTCTTGGCAAACTACTAGGTCTGACTGTGGTACTCTAAGTGACCATGTGGACAGAACTAATTATCATGAGCTATGTCCTATAATTCTAACCAAATCATAAAATCAGATAATACCAATAATAATCCATCATAAGATGGATTAAGGATTACACCCTGGACTGAGCACAAACAGATTCAGAAGACACACAAAAAAACTGCATAATCAGGCAGTCTAGGCATCCGTGGCACACACCAGTACTAGTACCAGCACTTTTCCCCTGCTCTATGGTTAGATGGTAAAAAATAAAATTAAGTGACCTATTTGAGTGCCTCTCGGTTTTTTCTTGCCTTGTTGTGACTACAAATAAAGTGAAAGCAACTTCAGCCTGGGCATAATGACCATGGTTCAGAGACTTCAGAGGTGAGTGTGTGCTGTATAACATCAGGCAAGCTACTGTTATGGGCTGAATTGTGTCCCCCACTCCCCCAATTCACATGCTGAAAACCTATCTCTCGATATTATGGTATTTAGAGATAGGGCCTTTGAGAGATAATTAGATTTAGTTGAAGTCATGAGGATGGAGACTTCATGATGGGAATAATGTCTTTATAAAAAGAGGAAGAGTATCAGAGCCCTCTCTGCCATATGAGGACATAGCAAGAAGGTGGTCATCTGCAAGCAAGAAGGGAGTCCCAACTGAATTGGCTGGCATCTTGATCTTGAACTTTACAGCCTTCAGAACTATGAGAGATTAATGTCTGTTGTTTAAGCCACATTGTTGGCACTTTGTTGTAGTAGCTCAAGCTGACTATGACAGCCATGAAGGTCAACAGAGTTGGTAGCTCAGAGTAAGGGGACTCTAGAATGAATAGCAAAGGAGACAGATAATAAGCAATGGGTGCTTTCGGAAGGCTAACTTACATAGCCTCTCTCTTCTAAGTTTTCTTCAAGAAGAGATGCCTTCAACAATGGTGGAGAGGCTATCCTCCGAATGTTTATGAAGTTCATATGAGTAGTACCAGGAGTGGGCAATGGAGATGTGTTATAAGGATGTCCCTTCAGAGAAGAACTTGCTGCTCAGCTATGTGCATTGCAGTCAGCAGACAGGCTCCAGCTCTCAGTTCCTTCACCTCTTGCCTCAGTTGCCCAAAGTTGCTCCACCCCAGGTCAGACCCTTTCCAGGGAAGCCCACAGCTGGTGACTGGGTAAGTGAATTATCTAAGACCTGGCCATTTTGGCCTGATATCGAACATGATGATAGCCAATACTACCTCTAGAACTCACCACCAGGTTGGACAAGACTTTCTCAGGTTTGCATTGCAGTTAAAATTCTTCCTGTGTCTAGTTCTGCTTCCTATATTTTTCACAGATCCATGGATTTTTAATGTATTTTTAATTAAATTGTTTTTATTGAAAGGGTTACTACAAAAAAATTGTTTGTTTGGGGCCCTGCATTCCCTAGATTCAACCACTAGTCAAATTGACCCAATTCAGTCAATTTCTTGGCTAGCCTTCTACACTCACAATTCTACTAGAGGATGCTGTCATCTGATTTCTTCTCCCATATTGCTACCTCACTACTGCCCTCTTGGTGTTGCAGTAAATTCATTCTTAATTTCTAGAAAGGAGAAGCCTTATGTAATAATAATAAAAAGTAGTCCTGCGAGTAAAGGGATGGTCCTAATTGTAACTAGTTTTGACTGTTAATATATTCCTTTCATATACTCAGGAAGATGCTATTTACCTCTTTTCTGCTTCCTGAAACATCTTACATACTTTCTTGGCAGGCATTTAGAACACCTGCACATAAACCACAGATAAAGTATGGAATAGAGGCTTCTGTATTGGCTTCTGTATACATTTTCTGAGCAATGATTAGTTGAGGTTTTATTTGTTTTTATGAAACTACTGAACTACTGCTCAGAGTTGGCTCAGTTTTGATGGAAGAGATTGATTTCTTGGCAATATTTTCAATTCTTCTGCCCCATGCTGAAAGCAGCTGGGTGAGAAATACATTCAGCATTGCTTTCATGCTTGACAGTTGTATTTGTGACCATGTTAATTACTATCCTAACAGCACAATGGGGACACGGCATAGTAGTGAGAGTGATTATAGTCTTGCCCTTTTGGGGAAGATTTTATTGGAAATCATGTGCAATTTGTAATTAAAGTTCTAGTCATCCTTGGTAAACCTATATTTTTTCTAGTATAAAATTCTAGTTGACTTTCATTTTGATTTGATATTTTGCAAGTTAGGTATATCTGGAGTTGGGCTCCTAAAGGTCTCATGTTGTGTAGCCTGTGACAGGAATGTGAAAATAACAGCATTGTAGCATGCCTTATTCTTATAAAATAAAGTAAAATAAAGAAGTAAAATATATTTAAAGGAAAAAAATAAAATAATTTATATTTTAAATATTTTGTTGCAAACTGCATAAAATTTGCAAATTCAATGAAATATTATAAAGTACAAAATGAAGAACCAGGAGATCATGTCTACTACCAATTAGTGAAGCCTGGATCACCATCCTTGTTGAGTAAGCGCTCCTTGACTTTCATGATATATGCTTTCTATTCTTTGTAATTTTTTCCATTGGAGCACAAATCTCTAATCGCTAGAGATTTAGTTTTACCTGTTAGAGAACTTTATATAAATCAAACCATGCAGTGACTGTTTCATTTTTTCTGGCTTCTTTTGCTCAGTGTTCTGTTTGTGAGACACATTCCTGTTGTTGATGTACATACAGTTGGTTCATTTTCATTGTTTGAGTATTCTACAATTTGTTATACATTTTAATGCTAATAGATATTTCCAGTGTGAGGTGTCTATAACCAATATGCATATTTGTAGATATCTTTTGCTGCACATGTGCACACACTTTTCTTGGATGTATACCTTGCAGTAGAATTCCTATTATAGTGTATGCATATGTTCAGTTTTAGCAGCTGATTCCAAACTGTTTCCAAAGTGGTTGTCCCAGTTTATTATCTCACCAGCAATGTATGTTAGTTCCTGTTGCTCTAACATTCTTGCTAGCACATGGTTGTAGGATCTTAATTTTATTCACGGATTTCTAGTAGTATCTCTTTGTGATTTTAATTTGCATTTCTCTGATTTCTTCTAAGATTAAAAACGTTTTCACATATTTATTGGCCGTGAGGCTGTCTTCTCCAGGAAGTGCCCATTCCACTCTTGCTTATTTTCTCTTTTGATGATTGGCTACCTTTTACTTTTTAATTTGTAGGAATTTTTTGCATATTCCTACATGTGTTCTATATCTTCTTCTGTACATTTGCTTCCTTTTGGCTCTCTTGCTGATATCTTTTTTTTTTTTTTTTACACTTAGTCATTTTAGAGAGAGCACAAGTAGGGGAGGGGCAGAGAGAGAGGGAGACACAGAGGCGCAGAATCCAAAGCAGGTTCCAGGCTCTGTACGGTTAGCACAGAGCCTGACACAGGGCTCAAACTCATGAAGGTCATGACCTGAGCCAAGGTCAAATGCTTAACCAACTGAGCCATCCAGGCACCCCTTGGTGATATCTTTTGAAAAATTAAAGTTCTTAATTTTTATGTAGCACAATTTTCTTATGTGTAGTGCTTTGGTTTGCTGTTTAAGAAACTTTTTCCTATTCCAAGGTCATGAAGGTAAATTATTTTATATTACATAGTTTATATTCATAGTTTTGCCTTTTATATCTATGTGTCAGTAAATTTTGATTATACGTGATGTGAAGTAGAAGTATATGTATTTTGCCCCATATTGTATCCAGTTGTTTCAGGGCTATGTGTTGAAAGGCTGTCTTTCTTGCATTGTTCTGCAATGCTACCTTTATTTTAAATTAAATGTCAATATATACAAAGGTCCCTTTCTGGGTCCTTTTTAAATCAATTTCAGTTGTCTGTTTGTATATTTAGGAATTAATATCAGACTGTCTTAATTAAATATATCAAGGGTTAAAACAAATATTTCCCCTTCTTCTACCTTGAATACTGTCTTGACTTTTGTAAGTCCATTGCATTCAATTTAAATTTTAGGATAATTGAGGCAACTGGGTGGCTCAGTCGGTTGAACGTCTAACTTTGGCTCAGGTCATGATCTCATGGTGGTGAGTTCAAGCCTGGCATTGGGTTCTATGCTGACAGCTCAGAGCCTAGAGCCTGCTTCAGATTCTGTGTCTCCCTCTCTCTCTGCCCATCTCCCACTCGTTCTCTCTCTCTCTCTCTCTCTCTCTCTCTGTCTCGAAAATAAATATTAAATAATCAATTTAGGATAATTGATAAAGTTACACACACACCTGCTCTGTTATCATTATATGATTTTTTAGAAGTTTGAGGAGAATTAATCTTCATAATATCAAATTATCTTCATAGTATCATGAATAAACCTGTAAGAGAGCTACATTTATCCAGATCTTTAATTTCTCTCAGTAATATTTTACTGTTTTTTAACTTTTATTTATTTATTTTGAGAGAGAGACAGAGAGAGAGAGAGAACACATGAGCATGGGAGGAATAGAGTGAGAGAAAGAGAGAGAGAGACAGAGTCAGAGACTGAGAGAATCCGAAGCAGGTTCCACACTGTCAGTGCAGAGCCCAACATGGGGCTCAATCTAAATGACTGTAAGATTGAAGCCAAAATCAAGAGTCAGATGCTTAACTGACTGAGCTACCTAGGTGCCCCTGTTTTATTGTTTTTTTATGTAGAGGTCTTATACATCTGCTATTAGATTTCTTATACCTTATAATTTGGATGTTACTATAAACAGTATGTTCTTTGATACATTTACTTTCTGATAATTTGTTGTGAATAATTGATTATTCAATTTTGACAATGTAATCAATAACTTCCTAAGATAATTTATCAGTTCTAAATATGTACATGTACATTATTTTATGTTTTCTATATATACTATCATATGATGGGATAGTATGGGATAATGGTTAAGCAAGAAAGTTCTAGAACTGGCTGAGTTCCATTTCTAGTACTGCCACATTTTGGGCAGGTCTTTTGGTAAGCTATTTAAGCTTTTCCAGTTTGTTCCCTTAAAAAATGATAGATAGGGATTTTGTAGGGTTTTATTAGGTGCTAAACTGAAGGAGCTTCCTGAGGGAGCTAGCTGGCTATAGCTAGGAAACCAAGAATAGAGACCAAGCATATATAAAAATCTATATACTATATAAAAATAAAAATTTTTAGAATAGTTTTAGATCTACAGAAAAAAATGCGAAGATAGTAGAGTTCCCGCATACCTTACAGCCACTTTCCTCTATTATTAATATCTGACAATTTTTTTCTGTTCCACAATTGTATCCACAGTACATATAACATTTAATTGTCCTGTCTCTTTAGGCTTCTCTAAACTGTGATGGTTTTTCAGATTTTTCTTTCTTACAATGACCTTTCAGTAAATTTTTCTTTCTTACGATGACCTTGACAGTTTCGATGAACACTGGTCAGTATTTTGCAGGATGTCCCTTAATTTGAGTTAGCCCCATCTTTTTTCTACTACTGATACTGGGGTGATGGGGTTTGGGAGGCAGACCACAGAGA
This sequence comes from Suricata suricatta, assembly GCF_006229205.1. Taxonomy (NCBI): domain Eukaryota; kingdom Metazoa; phylum Chordata; class Mammalia; order Carnivora; family Herpestidae; genus Suricata; species Suricata suricatta. The sequence continues at coordinate 158,299,386 of NC_043700.1, read as the reverse complement.
TAGCATCATACCTGGGGTGTATACTATCAGCATGTTTATTGAGGTTAATGTTAACCTTGGTCACCTGGCTAAATAGTGTTTGTCAGGTTTTTCCACTAAGTTACTTTTCTGCCTCTTTCTATATTATATATTTTTTAAATAGCTTATTGTCAAATTGGTTTCCATACAACACCCAGTGCTCTTCCCCACAAGTGCCCTCTTCCATCACCACCACCTCTTTTCCCCCCTCCCCCTTCCCCTTCAACCCTCAGTTCATTTTCAGCATTCAATAGTCTCTCAAGTTTTGTGTCCCTCTCTCTCCCTAACTCTCTTTCCCTCTTCCCCTCCCCCTGATTCTCCATTAGGTTTCTCCTGTTCTCCTGTTAGACCTATGAGTGCAAACATATGGTATCTGTCCTTCTCTGCCTGACTTATTTCGCTTAGCATGACACCCTCGAGGTCTATCCACTTTCCTACAAATGGCCAGATTTCATTCTTTCTCATTGCCACGTAGTACTCCATTGTATATATATATACCACATCTTCTTGATCCATTCATCAGGTGATGGTCATTTAGGCTCTTTCCATATTTTGGCTACTGTTGACAGTGCTGCTATGAACATTGGAGTACATGTGCCCCTATGCATCAGCACTTACGTACCCCTTATTTTTTGAGAGAAATTCACTATGTATAGCCTATACCTCAGGAGAGGGGAGGAGGCCCAACTCCTTGAGGGCACAGTTATCTATATCTATCTATCTATCTATCTATCTATCTATCTATCTACCTATATATATATATAAATTCTTTTAAATTCTTCTCCATGGAAGATTAGTCTCTTCTTACCCATTTATTTATTCAGTAATTCATATCAGCATGAACTCAGAGATACTTGTTTTATACTTTGCATTATAATCCAATAAAACTTTACTTTGTTGCTCAAATTGTTCCAGCTTTGACCATTGGGAGTTCTTTTAGTTAACTCCTGTGTCTCTTTGATATATATACCACCCACATTGTACGTTTTTGTTTTTTGTCTTTCCTTGTTGAAGTCTTATAAAAAAGTGAAACTTTTAAAGTGTCTCTAGTGAATAACAAGAAAAATAATAGAACAATTAGCCCCTGATGCAGAAATTCTAAAGGGATGAGGCTTTATGTCTGGCAGGAAGAAAAGTGAGGGAACACTAATTGCCTTAAAGTTTATGATGCATCTTCGTTGCTAGAACTAGCACTACTAATCACAATTCCAAGGGAAATGGACAGGAACTTGGGAATTTTTAAAAAAAATATGTAGCTGTGAGACTCTAGAATTGCCAAGGCAATCTTTCTCTAATTGTTACACTAAAAAAGAAAATTAAAAAATCAAAAAGGAAGAAGTTTTAAGGTAACTAGTAGGAACTAAGTTTTAGCAAGTACCTACAGTATATTCCTGGCACTTTGCATAAGTTATATCATTTGAATAATAGCCATCTTCCTCTGCTCTTCTCTGCTCAAACAAAGCCTGGGGAATAAACTCTTGTTCTCATGTTACATTGTATTCTGTGAATCATCAAAAGTCAACTGAAGAATTTCAGGAAATAAGAAACATTATTTTTATAAAAAGATGTCAAATTACATCTAAACTCCATAGAAATGACTTTTTTGCTTCTTTGTAAGTGTCTAATAATAAGCAGTGAGGTGCAAATAATAGGAATTGGAACAGCGTGTTCCAAATACATTCAATTGTGGAGTGTCCTTTTCTCTTCAGTTATCAAGAGCACACCACTAACTTCTATAATCTAACCTGCTGTTGCTGATAAACATGATTCACCAGGGAAGAGAGGGGTTCCATGGGCCTTTGACTCTTGTGATGCATAATGCTTAGAGACCCCAACTGAGGCTAATCTATTGCCTCTGCTGTGCCTCTGACCTTGGATTACCACCTGTATTTGGTTCAAGTAATGAGATTCTCAGGTGGAATCACACTTGTATTTTCTCCTAGAATTTAAGAGATCTCAGGGACGAGTTATGTTATTATCCATCAAAGCAGGTATCCTTGGTTTCTAGGTCTCTCTTGCTCTCCTAACAAAAATTTCAGTCTCCTGCTTCTGAGTTTGATCCCAGAATACATAGAGGCTGGGGTGCTCCTGAAGTATTTCCCCAAACCCCCAAACACGCATGCTTTCCCTAAGAGAAGTACCCTCCTACATTATAATAATCCCTTTTAACACAATTTCTATAATGTTGCCTATCAGTTTCCTAGGACTGCCTTACTAAATAACCACTTAATTTGATAACTTTATTTATTTTTTAGTAGAATAGTTTTTTTTAATTCAGACCTCCCCTCCCCCCCCAAACCATAGCTCTCCAATAACACACAGGCATGGGTAGGGAGAGGTGTCTGTCCATCCAGACCCAGCCCGCAGCCCATGTGGTTTTGGCAGCAATAAGAGATGTGGGGTAATGACCCAAAATAAAAGTGGTATTATGTATATGTGTTATGGGAAGGAGAGGCATACCAAAGTGGTGGGGAAGAGTGGGAGAAATAGACAAAGAAGGTCCGTCCTGGGAAAGCTGCAGGTGGGAGGCCACTTCATGACATTTCGTGTTGATCATACTGCGCGGACATCTTCTTTGCCCATAAGCAGTACTAGCATCTTGGCAGTGCTGCTGACAGTGATGTTGAAAATGGGAGCTGCGCGGGTGCTCTTCGTGAGAAGATCCAAGGTAAATTCCCCGTGCTGCAGCAATGAGTCCCAGACGAAAGAACATTTGGCCCCCAAGTATCTGCCCATTAATGAAAAACAAAAACAAAAACTTGACGGGTCTTTGCCAACCAGGACATCAAAATCAGCTGGCATGATGTTGACGAAGGTTTTACGGGGGACGGAGACCCAGACGGAGGGCGAGTCTTTCTAGCCCAGCATCCTGACAGGAACCCTCCGGTCAGGAGGTTGTGGATATGGGTCTAGGGTGCCCCCGGCTGGCGGGCGCGGGAAGGCGAAGAGTTCCAGCACGCGCTGTCATTGGGAACTGGGCTCTGCTGTCTGTGTCTGAAGACTTTAAGTAACATGTATTTTCTGGGTTCTGGAGTCTAGAAGTCCGATATTTTGGTGTTGGCAGCGACATGCTCTCTAAGAATGCTGTAGGGAAAAATCTTTTCTTACTATTTCCATGTCTGGTGGCTTCCAGAAATCTTTGGCTTTCCTTGGCTTGTAGCTTCATCACTCCAATCTTTGCCTCTGTCTTTACATGGTCTTCTTTTCTGCACGTCTCTGTGTGTTTGTTGCCTCCTCTTCTTACAAGATCACCAGTCATCGGGTTTAGGGTGCACCCTAGTCCTGTATGACCTCATTTTACCTTAACTAATTGCATCCACAGAGACCTAATTTCCAGATAAGATACATTGTGAGGCGTGGGTTGATATGAATTCTTGACTACGGTGTTCAACTTACTAAACTATAAATAGCCATTTATTTTCTCAATTCAAAGCCAATTAGGAGTACAGACAGTCAGATTAAGGTGACTTCTGAGACTGTACATGGAAAACAATGAGGAATGCTGGCTAATAATCTAACAATGAGGAAAAATAAAAAATTCTAAAACACACTTAGGATATTTTGTGTATATTGTCAGAGCCCTCAGATGTATATACATGATTAATCTATCAAGAACGTGTTTATGTGGGGGCATTGATTACTAGTTCTTAGAAACCATTTTATAAATATTAACCTAATTCTTCAATATGAAACATACTACTTTTTCTATAAAACAAAACATGCCTAACAAATATTTGATTTTCTCGTTATCTCATTTTATTATCTAAAATGCCACCTCTTTAAGAAAAAAAAAGGATGATAGATGTATTACTTCCAGCACAAGCTGGCATAGTTACTCAATAATATCAAGTATTTGTGGAGCATATCCTGATTAATAAGAAGCCATCATAATAGTTAAGAGTATGAAGTCTGATAACAAACTGTATGGATTTGAAGCAAGGTTCTACACTTTACTGCCTGTACTTTATTTAGTTACTTGCTTTGTAAAATAGATACTACATAGTACCAGTTCATAAGGTTGCTTTAAGAATTAAAAGATAGGGGTGCCTGGGTGGCTCAGTCGGTTGAGTGTCCGACTTCGGTTCAGGTCAGATCTCACGTTTGTGGGTTCGAGCCCTGCGTCGGGCTCTGTGCTGACAGCTAGCTCAGAGCCTGGAGCCTGCTTCAGATTCTGTGCCTCCCTCTCTCTCTGCCCCTGCCTGCTCATGCTCTGTCTCAAAAATAAATAAAACATTAAAAAAAATTTAAAAAAGAATTAAAAGATAATATGAAGGTATGTCAGTGCTTATATGCTTGTGTGTATATATACATGTGTATAGGTTTATATGTTATATGTATGAAGATATATATACTATATATAATATGTTATATATTACACAACATAGAAGTTATATGCTTACCACTCAAAGTTTTAGGTCTTTCATTCGATCATGTCATATTATATTCACAATCAACCTTTGTTTTCAATTAGCAATAATCACACATCAGATAAACTTCATTGGCTATGATACTGCCACTGTGCAAAGCTCACAAATCAACCTTTGAATTAAGTATCATTTTTATCATATCCATTCTATAAATTAGAGAAAATGGTGTTATTTCCCAAAGAGATCAGTAATTTGCTGAAGGTCACAGTGGATCAGGTAGGATACTAATATAGGTAGTTTAGCTTCAAGGATCATACCATGAATAATTATATAATATCGCCTTACTACTTTATAGGTATTTAATAAACACTAATTGATTAAGTCTATGATCTGATTTCTGCTGGTTTGATTTGTTCATAAACTTTTCAAATTTATGTTTCTCTTTAGTGGCTGAAAGTCATTTTATTAGTTATCTATCACTCTATGACTAATTACCTCAAATTCTAATGGCTTAAACCAATAAGAATTATTTATTATTTCTCACCATTTTTGTGGGTCAGGAATTTGGAAGTCTGACCAGGCAGGTTCTGACTCAGGCCTCTTGGTAGACTGCAGTTGCATGTTAACTGGGGTGGAAGTCAGGTGAAGCCTTGACTGAACCTGGAGGATCCATTTCCAAGGATCTAAGTTGGTGCTGGTTTTTTTTTAATTTTCTAAATGTTTATTTATTTTTGAGAGACAGAGAGACAGGGTGTGAGCAGGGGAAGGCTAGAGAGAGAAGGAGACACAGACTCTGAAGCAGGCTCCAGGCTCTGATCTGTCAGTACAGTGCCCGACGTGGGACTCAAACTAACGAACCGTGAGATCATGACTTGAGCTGAAGTTGGCCACTTAACCAACTGAGTTACCCAGGCGCCCCTTTTAAATTAAAAAAACATTTTAATGTAGTGCTTACTGTTGAAGGGAGATCTCAGTCCCTCTTTACATGGGGCCCTCCATTCCATAGGGCTTTCTACTTGAGTGTCCTTCTGACACAGAACCTGGCTTTTTCTAGAGAAAATAATCTAAGGGGTCAGTACAGAAGTTCCAAAGATTTTTATAGCCTTGACTTTGAAGTCGCAAACCTTCTTTACTTATGCTATATTCTCCTGGTCTCAGAGATCAGTCCTGATCCACATTCAAGAGACTATTCAAAGGTATGAGGTTTTTGGGGGGCTATTTTGGAGGCTGGTTTGTGTACAGCATGTTTCTATCTCTAACCTCTTTGTTTTGGTAGTTCTCTCCCTTCCTGTGGGGAGATGTCTCTTCTGGATTCTGTAGTAACCTACTCCCTGAACTCACTTCCCTGTAGGTTTACAAAAGTAGGGAGGTGACCTACCCAAGGACAAGCATGGATCAATCCCAGAAGTATTATCCCTGCATGGAAATCATACAGATGCAAAAGATCATCTCTCTAAGTCATCCAATGAGTACATGGGAAAATTGTCTATAAATTTCTCTTCCTTCTCTTGATTCTTCCTCTTTTCATAGAGTAGTGTGCAGTTCTTAGAGAATTTTCTGTGTTCTTTTTAAAATTTTTTTTAATGTTTTTTATTTGTTTTTGAGAGACAGAGAAAGACAGCAGAGCAGGGGAGGGTCAGAGAGAGAGGAAGACACAGAATCCGAAGTAGGCTCCAGGCTCTGAGGTAGCTGTCAGCACAGAGCCCGATGCAGGGCTGGAACCCATGAACTGTGAGATCATGACCTGAGCCTAAGCCGGAAGCCGGACGCTTAACCGACTGAACTACTCAGGCACCCTGAGAATTTTCTGTGTTCTTATGTGTTTTTCTTCATCATTAGAGAAAGTTTTAATAGGTATGCCCACGCACAAACACACCAACACACATATGCACAAGGATAAAATGGATGTGTGTATTATGTGGATAAAAAAATCAGAAAGCCTTTTCTTATTGTAGTTGCTTGGTATCTCAGGCAACTGAATCATTTTGTTTAGGGAGATATGTGATCCCTGAAAGGTAATTTGGAAACCTGAAATAGAGACACCTTTTCTACCTTTCCTTTTGTCAGGTCCTACCCTCACAGGCTCAGTGCTGAACGACTACATTCCTTACAAATCTGGGCTTATTAGTAATAGGAGCTCTGTTCATGGAGAAATTGTTGATTTAGGTAACATTTTAGATTCATGGTTTAATCCTGTGCATATAAAAATCTAAATATGTCTCACTCATATACTATTGATGTAATATAGGTAAATTTATGACTGTCTCATATACTGAAAGATTCCCACATATTATTGTATACATGACATCTCCTTTTTAAAAAAATTATTTAATGTAAACCCATTTCAAATGATCTGGTCTTCTTGCTTTCATTATTATAAACCATGAACACCAACTTTTAAAATATACTTTCTCAGCTGGAAGTTTATCTTATTAGTTTAGTCTTCAAAGTTAATAGAAATAGACATTGTGTTCCAATCTTGTTACAACTTGAAAAATAAGCTTAGAAGAAGGGATAGAATTATGTGTGGGAAGGTAAAAACAAGGATAATAGTTTCTGGCACACTGTTAAGTGTGTGTGGGTGGTCAAGACATCCTCAGCTGAGAAGCAAATATAAGAGTATTTATTATGTAAGGTGCTTTCTAAAGATTTTCCCTCCAAATTAATGTATTGAGATTTTTTTTTTCCTGGAATGATTAATTGGTATCTACATCAGCTATTCCTTGTAAATAAATCACATAGAACATGATGAATCGGGGCTAACATGGCAAAGGCTACTGGACCTCATTTCATTTGAAGATGGGATTTCAGTATATCCTAAGTAGGAAAAAAGAAGACGTCCCTGGTTATTCACTTGTGCTAAGTTTTGCATAAATACTGATAGCTACCTAAAACACTCATGCACACACAAGTATACATAAGAACTTTCATAGGGAATATCTTTCTTCTGCACTCAGCTAGGTGCTTGAATGTTTCACATGTGTAGTTAAGTGTGTTCTGACTGCTGATATCAGGGTTTATGTATGTGCAGATTTGTATAAATACTTTTGGACACACAGGCATGTGCATACTTGTTTGCATGTTTTAGTATCTGTGTGGGCCTTGGGTGTGTCTGTGTGTTTGTGTGTCTCCTTACATGTCATACTTATTCACTTACTTCATTCCATGTTCCCTAGTTACTACTTCCTCATACCCGTAGTATTTTGCTTCTCTTTCTTTTACCTCGACGTACATTATGTGGTTAGAAGGAATGAGATACAAGGATAGCAATCAATATTGGTCTAGATTTCTGGCAGATGTACATTCAAGTCATTTTCAAATTTGCGAGAGGCAGTTATGGAGGTCTATCTATCTAATATGAGTGTTAAGGTTAGCATACATTGGGCACTCAATACTGAGGATATGTATAATACATGCATGCCCAGGGTGGTGTGTGTGGTGAGGATGGAGCCATAGGGACATGGAATTTAGTTACAGCTTTGGGACCTAAGAAAATAAAGAATGTGAACTTCGACTTATTACTCTATTCAACAGAGACTTACCAGAAGTGAGAGTTAAACCTAGAGTCTGTTCACCCAACAATAATGTGAAAAACCAAGAACTTTTTAAAGACCTATGAACTCATTGGCTAGTTTGTGAAACCTGTCCCAGGCTAAGTCAGTGATTTTCCTGCCAATGGCACAGGGCTTTTGGACATAATTACTGGCAGAATCTTCTTTGCCATTGATGTGCTGCTTAGGGTTGAAGAGCCAGTGGTTAAGTGTCAGTACAAACTTCCATCAGTAAATGTGGGCTTTAGGTCTACAAACAATACTTTGGAAGCAAGCTCCCTATCACCCATCTCACTGAAAGTGGTAAAGGAGTCACTTCCCTAAGCTGCAGTAGTCTTGTTACTTGGCTAGATGACATGTTCCAGGCAGTAGAGCTCCCAGTCAATTGCTTGTCTGAGCACCAGGCTGGCTAATGTGATAGAGATGGATGTATGCATGTAGCTATTGGTTAAGAGCTAAACAGCCACAGAGTCCTGGTTGCCATGCCAACAGCCCAAGGTTTGAGGTAAGTAATTCACTTAATTTTTTTGACAGTTTTGTTTTATCTCCAAATGATCTCTTTTGGTTTAGAATGTGTTATTGTTTTTGTGCATATTGGGATTTATTTTTCAGCATAAAGAGGTCCCCAAATCATCTCTAATTATGCTCAGTTGTTTGCCTATGTTTATGAATGATGATTTAGATGAGTTAGTATAGGTATCTGGCATACAGATTTCTTTAGATTTGGTGTAAATAGGTTCAGGAATAGAAGGGAGAAACAACACATGAAATAATTAAGAATATCTTAAGTATAATAGCCTTATTTTGAAAATAGCCAAATATAAATAAAGTAGCTGTACTATTTTTTTAATGACACTGTTCTCATCATCATTATGATTGACCAATATTTCCTTCTCTATAAACCTTTGTGTTTACTATATATTGATAAATTCTAATGGAGAGAAGGATATATTGGTTTAAATATTGGCTTAGATTAGGTAGAATCCCTGTCATATGAAGATTTAAAGCCTACTGAATCTAATTATCTTTCAGTGACTTTGGAAAGTACATCAACTTGTCAAACCTGGCATCAGTTTAGCAGAATGAGAAAATATTAAATAATGAAGATTCTCTATTATAAAAATTTTATGAGTATTTTCACTTATTTCACAAACATTTTCAGGCATAATTAGGACAGATAATGAGCAGAGTAAATGTTAACTGTCTTATAGCAATTCTTTCCCTTTTGCCACAAGAGATGTGCTCCATTTAAGGCCCTTTAAGTGCTGGCTTTAAAATAATGTATTGCCATATTTTATTTGCTCCTTTGTATAACAATAACAATATCAAAGCAATAAATACTATACAGAAGACATTGATGGAAACAGTAGTATAATAGAAAAATATAACTCACTTTTCTTATTTATATGGGAATACTGGAAAACAAATCAAACAGGGGGTTCTGTGAGAAGGGATACATTTTTCTTAAAGTACCTATTTTCATTTCTTTTTTTAGTTCCTCTTTTTAAAGACTGTATTTTTTTTGGTACATCTTTACTCAGATCTGTGGCATGATACTTCTATAAGGTACTATTAAAACATGAACCAAGACAAACTAGTCGTGTAGAGGTCACAAAGAGTGATTCTTCAAAGTGATTGTTTACTCCTTTCATTTAGTTTCCATGATTTTGCTCTAACTTCTCTTCAGTACTTTGCAGAATGATTTTTAGGCACATGTCTTTATAAAAGAACGGTAAAAAAGCTTTTAGTTGTCCATGACAGATGATTTAACTACCTGTCTGTCTTACACTGTAGCCTCTTTTTATCTCAATTATTATGTTGACATTTATATTTTTCTCTTCCCATCTTATTTAAAGTAAAATAGCATACTTTATTAAATGTACCTTAAACATTTACTTTCCATTAGATAGTGATAGGTAAATATAACTGATTGTGATAAATTATCTACTTTGTTATTATAGAATTCTGGCTTTCTTTAAATTGTCATGAGGTCAAATCATTTTTGCCTGGATGCATAATCATTGCTTAGATGGCCCCCAGTAGTTAAATCCAGAGCTATTTCTCTCTCACTCCTGGTATATATGATAAATATTTATTTTCTTTTACATTTGCTCATGGTTATAAACTATTGACTAAGTCAATAATAAGTCTTAGACACTGGCATATAGTCCTGTTCCAGAGAATAATTTACTCACTGTTATGAGGGCTCTGGTACTAAAGAGACAGGACATCATTCTAAGAAGCCAGAATCATACCTGAAAACTTTGAATCTCATGAAAGAAATCCTACATAGACAAATGTGGGTTTCTTACTAGACATTTATACCAAATAAAGGTGGAAGCAAAGGAGACATTTCTTCTCCCTAGAAGGCTGTTTTACAGAAGTTAGTTGTAGGTCATTACAAACAACATGGTTTATAATGTTGGTTTGTAAATAGTGTAAAGAGCCTCTCTCTCTCTCTCTCTCTCCTTCCCTGCACTCTTCCTGTCACCCTCTCTCCCACTCTCCTTTTTTCCTTCCCTCCATCCCTACCCCCCTCTCTTTTTCTTTCTCTATCTCTCCTCCTTTCTGTTTTCAGAGGGTTAGTTGACTTTTTTATGAAAGCAATAACTTCTTTGGAGCTTTCCTTAGTACTAAAAAAATCAGTACTCCTTTCCTGAAACCCTTGAACATTTAAGTGTCTGGCCCTATATTTTATCTAGTTATACTCTGTTTTTTCACCAGAATTAATATACTTGCTTTATGTTTGACTGATGATGCCTAAGTTTGTTTAGTGTTGTCCTATAATGTGAATTCTTTTTTTAATGTTTATTTATTTTTGAGAGAGAGAGAGAGAGAGAGAGAGAGAGAGAGAGAGAGAGAGAGAGAGAAAGGGAATGAACCCAAGCCAGGGAAGGGCAGAGATAGAGGGAGACAGAGAATTCAAAATGGGCTTTGTGCTGATGGACCCAATGGCAGAGAACCCTGATGACAGAGGGCTTGATGTAAGGCTTGAACCCATGAACATAAGATCAGGACCTGAGCTGAAATTGAGCACTCAACCGAGCCACCCAGGCACCCCATATAACTATGTTCTAATAACCATTATTACTCTAGGATTGCTGACTCTGCAATTTGCTGAAATTTTTATTGCTCTTGTGACTAGTCATAGTGTATCTATCTGTTCATACATTTGTCATCACAAGGCTGCTCTTATTTTACTCTATCCTTGTAAGAGTTTGCTATATGCAGCAATAAATCAAAGATTGTGCATATAAAATTTCTTGAAAGAACTTCATTAATAAAACCTATTGAGGAAAAGATTATTCTAAGGGGGCAAAGAGTATTATAATACTACATTTCATCAGTTTTTCATTTAATAACATCTCTGAAATTAGTTTTCTTGTTACAATCAATGACATCTTAGATTTGATTAAAAAATGGTGCCATCTACCAGCCTTTTAATGTCCTCAAGCATTTTATATACAAAATGCAAAGACTGAATTGGGCCAGATATCTTGGAGAATGAATTATATAACGAATATTTATTTTATAAATGAAGCATCACAACATTATGGAGATACTAGAGATGTTGGCGAAATTCCAAGAGTAGTCATACTCTAATCAATAGTGTATAAATTAGATCCTGGGTTATAGCAGTGTCAGTTTTTCAAGATCTAATCAGGCAGGGATAATTAGAATGGACTTGCCAAAATTAAAAATATAATAATAAAATGCAGAAAGTCACAACTGTCACAGTATTGCTGTGCACTGACAGATGTTTGGAAAAGGTGGAAATAACTCACACTCAAATGGGTAGGTATCACAGTAGAGTGTTCTGAATAAAAAAAGATGGAGACAATGACAATTAGACAATTGGTCTAATTTTTTGACCAGTATAAAAACTTAATAAGGGAGAAGACATAGCCATCTTGTTAAACTTACACACAAACCCATTTTATGTTGAAACCACTTGATGAAAAGACATTCTGTTAAAAAGGCCATTAAAAGATGGCATCCAAGCCTCTGACTGTTTTCAGTGAGTGTTACAGTCCACTGTTCATTGTAAAGTTACTGAGAGCCAGCGAGCATAGATTCTTTATGTTCTACCAGAATTTTTAAGTGGATAAGCCTAACCCTCGGTACACAGGATTCTGCAGAGTTAGCATCAACAATGGCTATGGCTGATGACAGTATCCAGTAAATCATGACCCACACATCATTCAAGACAGAACCATTTTTAAAAAGAGAGCTATATCTTGGACTTGACAGGCCTGATAAATCAAATTTAGGCTTCAAAGCCATGTGTAGATTCAGTGAAAGCATATGAAGTCACGAGTTGGTTCAGAGAACTTATATAGTAAAATTAGGCTTTTTTCCAGATGGGGTACTCATTTGGTTGAAATTTAATCATATATAAATTAATTTATGTACACAAATTATAAGGGGGAATAGCACTGAAATTTAAATAACCTATATACTCTGAGATTAGATGTCCTTATTTTTCATTTGGGTCCAATAAATTAAATGACTCTGACCTTGAAGGTAAAAAAAAAAAGTCTAGAAGTGTCTCTCACTGAATTCTAATTCCTACTGAACAACAAATGCAATTAATAAATAGAAAGACAGGGGCACCTGAGTGGCACAGTCGGTTAAGGGGCGACTTTGGCTCAGGTCACGATCTCAAAGTTCATAGGTTCAAGCTTCATATCAGACAACTCAGGGCCTGGAGCCTGCTTTAGAGTCTGTGTCTCCCTCTCTCTCTGCTCATCCCCCACTCACACTCTGTCTTTTCCTGTCTCTCAAAATTGAAAAGAATACTTAATTAGTTTTATTTTTAATTAATTTATTTTTTAATGTTTTATTGATTTTTGAGAGACAAAAAAAGAGAGAGAGAGGCAGTGTGAGCAGGGGAGGGTCAGAGAGAGAAGGAGACACAGAATCAGAAGATAGGCTCCAGGCTCTGAGCTGTCAGCACAGAGCCTGATGCGGGGCTCTAACCCACAAACTGAGATCATGACCTGAGCTGAAGTCGGACACTTAACCGACTGAGCCACCCAGGTGCCCCTAAATTTTTTTAAATAAATAGAAGGACAGTGGTGAAATGGAAATGCACTAGCCAGATCTCCTTCAAGGCCAGACTTGTTCCAGCTGTCAGTTGACAGCCTCCAACTGTTAGCTCCTTCAGTATTTGCTTCAGTTGTGGAGAGTTGCCTTAGGGTAGTCCACATCAAATGACTAATGTTGGGGTATATAGGCCCTGCAATTCTGGTCCACCAAGGAGTGGACCACATGTACTCTAGAGCTCTCCACAAGGTTAGCCAAAGCTTTGCTAGGACGGCAGTGCTGTTCAGTGACTCGTTGTGCCCAATCCTGCTTCCTTTCCTTTCCACATGCTCTAATAGTCATGCTGGACGCCAGACTCCTTCTCCCTGTCAGCTACTGGAAGACAAGTCTGCAGAAAAAAAGCATACAAAAAACGATCTCTGCATTAAAAATATCAAGCCCTAACTCTTCTCTGAACGTCACAGCAAACAGTTTAGCCTACAAAGGGGTTTTGGTGCCTAACAAAATGGCAAACTACAGTATCTACTGCTGGTTGCACCAGGAACCAACTTTCCCGTTGCCTCGCCAGAAAGAGTTGTATGTTATTTCTTTCTTTTTCAGACACTTGCCTATGAAATAATAGTTATTGGGCATTTCTGGAGTGTGTGTGTGTGTGTGTGTGTGTGTGTGTGTGTGTGTAGTATTTAAAAAATCTGGATAAAAATAATTTACCTTTAGGGTAGAGATTTTCAGAGGAGACAAATGTATTTGTAAACTGTTGCAGATGACTTTTAGACAGGCTTACTTTTAACAGCTTAATTCAACACTTTCCAATATACCTGCTTATTTCCACTGAATTAAGCAATCTTAAAATCACACAGCAGAAAAATAAAAAGGCCTATTTTTTTAAAGGAAGTAAATGTGCTATTAATCCATCCTTGAACCTCCCATTCTTGGGTTTGAAGGAGGTATATCTCCCACTATGGTAAGCTTCTTCTTCAGGACATATGTGGCTGACAACTATGGGATGTGACTTGGTTGCATAGGGTCCCTGTGTATTGTGCTTTGTTCTCATTCTTAAGAGGGAAGTCAAGAGGGTTGAAGGTGGCTCTCAAGGCATTATCTAAATGCACATCATAGCAGTCTGTTCCCTGAAAGGGGTCCTTTCAGTTGATTGCAATTTCCCTTTTCTCACATTTCTAGTCTCTAACACCTGTCTATCAGATACAAAACTTCTTGTAAATAGCACTTCTCCTCCAACGCTTAATTACGGAAATGGAAATGGAGATTCATCTCTTATAGCTTCAATTATTTTAAGTCCCAATCAGAGGACTGAAGATCTAATTTATTCAATGCCTTCAATTTTCTTAGTTATGTAAAGTAACAAATATTAAGAAAATTACTCATTCCTCTTGCTAGATATTTTTAAAGGGGAAATATATTTATTACCAAACCCTAATTATATCAATATAGCTTTTCTATTTTCCTTGAAGACAAATCCAACAAAAGAAATGGTCATATTCACTCTTCTGTTTTATCCTAAACCTGAAGATTATCTACATAATTTCAAGAGAAGTTAACCAGTAAACTTGTTCCTTCCACCCTCCACCATACATAGCCTCTTAACTACCCACTTGTGCTTTCCAGTGGAAACTGCTCAAGGTTTGATTATTATAATTTGAGAGAGAATAATTTTTCTCTAGTTCTTTTTTGAAAATAATGGTTGCCCCTTTTTGAAATATGTTAAATTTAGTGTCACTCAGTAGTTTCTGTTTTTCTTTCTGTCTTCTCGATTTATCAGTTATTTAAGAATACTTTTATGATCTAGGGTTAGAAGTTGATGTCAGATTGTGACTAATTCACCCATGCTCTATATGCTGCTTTTTCTTTTGCACCATCAAATCCCACCTAAATGATCAGCAATGCTTCATGCTCTAGGATGCTCCTGACCCCAGGTAAGTGATATTTAAGCAACCAAAGCTTAATGTTTAGTGGCTTAATATTGGATTGTGTTTTCTGTGATACTGGTCATGTTTTTAGTAAATGGGCTTCAGGATGGTTCCCTATGCATAACTTTATTTGTTGGTTTGGGTTTTATGGTGGAAAAGTGGAGGCAGGGGAGAAGCTATTCTGCCTATTCCATTGATCTCATTAGGCATCCAGCCCAGTGACCTCTCTTTATTTGAAGAGTTCACTCACCTATTTACTCCAAGAGTTATTAATCTGCTTGAAGGTGTATTTTTCACCTGCTGTGTTACCAGTACAGTAACAATAAAAAAGGACGAATATGATTGGTTTGATATAAGGCTAGAGAAATTGCTGAATGGGCACAGCTGAAAGGATTAGGAGGTAAGATGGTTAAGGATGTTGGTGAGAAAGAGACTGAAATAATGAATTCTCAAATTTAATTTGGTTTGGAATGAAATACAGCTAACAGGATTTGTAGGTTTGGATAAAATGTATGCACCACTCAGATGCTAGTAGAAAATAGTATTTAAAAAGGTAAGAATTTATATGTAAATACTTGGACAGTCAAGAAAGCATGGTAAAACTCCCCCAAACTGTCAATAGCAGGGAGCTCCTCTAGGCCTGAATGGCTCTAGAAGGAAGGGAATGGGGGTGAGGGGGGTTTGGGGAGACAACAATGAGAGAGAGGGAGAGGCTGAGAGAAAGAGAGGACAATGAGAATCTTACAGTTAGAGGAGGCGGCTGAAAATGGAATGTGGCCTTTGGTAGTACGAGGAGGCAGGAGAATAAATTCTCCAACCTCGCTCTCCTCTCACCCACTGATATCATGCTTGAACCCATCCATAAACCAGAGTTGCAAGGGATACTGGTTGAAAAACTCCATCTGTGAGTCTCCTGGGACTGAGACCAGATTAGAGAAGACCAGATTATAGTTTTGTGTGGAGTATGAGATTTCTTTTAGTGTAAGGAAGTGTAAAAGTTATGGTACTTTTTAAAATGGAGATAGAATGGATTTTAAGCATTCAGTGGTAAAGCCGTTTGAAGAGTGATGAGTGTCTGATAAAGTGGAGGAAGAGTGAAGGTCATTAGGCTTGCTCTTGAAGGTATAGAGTGAACTACCTTAGTTTTCTTGACATAAATAGTTTTCCAGAGATAATAGGACTTTCAGTGCTAAAAATGTCCAGAGAATCCTGGGCAAATTGGGACAGTTGTTCAACCTTCTTGAAGGACAAGTGATTTGACAGAAATTCCATGCAGAGGGAAAACATTAGCCTGGGTATAGAAATAGAGTATAGGGAATGCTTTCAAAGACAATGAGTTGCATTTTGGCTATAGTTTAGGGTAGATTTAATAAGAAGAAGAAACAAAGTAAGAAATTGCATCACTAGGTTAGGGAAGGACAAGAAGCTTGAACTTTATGCTATACAACCAGAATTTTGGTTTTCCAGTATTGATGTTGAGTCACAATATACATCACAATAATAATACACAGGCATAAATCCTGTGTATACCTCCCATCTAACAGTGTGTGACTTTTTTCTTTCCTTGGTTATCTGTGATTTTGTCATTTTTATCAACCATTCAATCTATCTGAAGTCTTTAGATAAGATCTATTAGTGTGTTTCTATATATCTATGGTCATAATTATCCAGAAAACTCAAGTTTCATAGATAGATTTTTTAAAAAATTATCAAATGAACCAGTAATCAGTAGGATTAAAATAATTAAAATTCAATTTTCCCCTAATATTCAAGTTTTATAATCCCAGGTAAGAAATGTGCCAGAGAATGCTAGATGTTATCTTAAATTTGAGAGAGCATAAACATTAAAATAATCTGTTATTTGAAGCAATCAAGTCAAATTAAAAGTTGGAATGGCTGGAGGTAGGTGGGGAATGAGTTAAATAGGCAATGGGGATTAAGGAGAGCACCCGTTATGAGCACCGAGTGTTGTAAGAAGGTGTTGAATCACTTTATTATACACTTGAAACTAATATTACACTGTATGTTAACTAACTGGAATTAAAAACAAAAAAATCTTTACAAGGACACCAGGGTGGCTCAGTCATTTAAACATC
>NC_043700.1:158273838-158282280 GCF_006229205.1 Suricata suricatta | reverse complement strand
TAGAATGGGAAGCATTCTAAGAAGAACATTGGAATCAATATGGCTCTTCCTTATGTGTGTTATGTAACAAAATGATTTAGCATCAAAAAGACAATCATGACATTTTTATACTCTTTGAATCCTAGGATTATTATAATCTCTATTATCATGAATAAATACATGAAAAATGGCATTCCTAATAATATGAAAGTTCATCTAGGATTAAGAAGCACTATTATAACTCAAACATTTACCAGAATTTTAAAAGTTTAATTACTTCTGTATGATAAGTCTTTCTGCTCATAGAAAATTCTTAAAATGCCAATGTGAACTCTGGAATGAATAATACATAAGGCTACATCCTCTTGTAACTCATGAATACTTTCTTATATCATCATTCTTGTAGGTAGCAGAGGACCATGATCTCATGAGATAGGGTACAAGAAGCCATGCTCTATGGAGCAAAAGTAGAGGAAAACCTGGAGTGCAGGACTCCATGGGGTTCAAACAGAGGAGCAAAGGACATCCTTGGCAAAGAGGGAATAACAGAAAGGCATTGAGTTGCTGGTAGGAAGAGAGGAGTTCAGTGGGAATGGATATCAGGAAGGACCCTGACAGAAGACAGTCTAAATTCGTGGAAAGAGCTTAAAATCCATGCTAAAAGATCTTTAGATCAGGTGCTATCTTTGGCCAAATTGTGTAGTCTATATTAGTTTCCTTATTCTCATCTGTTAAATCAGAAATAATTCTACTTCACAGTGGTTAGTATTTAGATAAAATGATGTTTATAAAAGCATGTTAAATTTTTCTAAGGGTTATGCATGAATTAATAATATTAATGATGATGATAATGATCTCAAAGTTGTTTCTGAAGTCTGAATTATACACACACACACACACACACACACACACACACACCAATTAACCGAGAATTAAAGCTAATTAAACTACTGAATATTTGAGGACAAGAGCAGTTTCTCCTACGAAAAAGCTCAAGTGTTACCTTATCAACTACCTCTGGAAATCTTAGTTCTACAGTTGGTCTTTTCTGTGACCTGGCATTTGGGTAGAAGTTCTGACTGGAAGGTTGAGACAGGGAGAGCAAAGGATAAGTAGCTGGTTGATGATAGTGCCACTGAGTATAAAGTGTCTCCACATCCCAGCGTCTTCCTGAATCTCTAAGTTTGTCATCCCCACTCCTGATGTGCTATTTTTACTTTAATTTTTATTTTTTTATTCTGTTGTAGTAAACACACTTAACATGAGATGTACTCTCTTAAAAGATCCTTAAATGTACAATACAGTATTGGTAACCTTGGGCATAATTTCATAAAACAAGTCTCTAGAACTTATTTGTCTTGCATAACTGAAACTTTATATCCATTTATTAGCAACTTCCTACTTCCCTCTCCCTTCCAATCCCTGGAAACCACAATTCTACTCTCTGCTTCTATGATGACTATTTTAGGTACCACATATAAGTGGAATCATTCAGTATTTGTCCTATGACTGGCTTATGTCCTCAAGGTTCATCCAAGTTGTTGCATATTTCAGATTTTTCTTTATTAACACTAAATAATATTCTATTGTTGTATAAGCCACATTTTCTTTACCCATTCATCCATTGATGGACCTTCGTGGTGTTTTCATGTCCTGGCTGTTGTGAATAGCACTGCAGTGAATGTGGGAGTGCTAATATCTCAAGATCCTGGTTTCAGTTCTTTTGGATACATACTCAGTTGGATTGCCAGATCATATGGTAGTTCTATCCTTATTTTTTTCAGGCAAATTTGTACTATTTTCCATAGTGGCTGCATCATTTTGCATTCTCACCAGCAGCATTCAAGGGTTCTAATTCTCCACATCCTTGCTAACATTTGTTATACTTTTTGTTTTGTTTTTGATGAAAACCATACTAACTGGTTTTGTTTTGTTTTTGATGAAAACCATACTAACATTATGGTTTTGATTTGCATTTACCTAAATTGGTGACATTGAGCATCTTTTCATATGCCTGTTGGTCATTTGTATATCATTGGTTAAATAAATGTTGGCAAATACTTGCCAACCTCAAAACTGATAACCACTAAGATAATGTATTAACTGGCAGTTGCTTAGTTTCTGGGGCCTTGTGAATTGTTCTAACATACAATGGTCTCATCAGTGATTTCTGCACTTAATCGCTTTCTAATCTTCCTCTAGCCAATCTCAAAAGTTTAAGAAATAAGATATTTATTTAAGCATATGTGTTAGTCCTATTTAACTTTGGTTAAATTTGAGTTTATATGAAATTTATGTGTATGAGTGTGTACATATATGTTGGGTTTCCTGTTTTAAGTGCTTTACTTTCTAGAAAAAACATCTTATATGTCCAAAATAATTAATCTCTAGCTCTACATTTGACCATTGCATAACTTCTTAATAGACTTTTTTCTATGAGTGTTATAGAATTACTACACTAAACTTTGGGGAGCACAAAAAATGACAAGAAGAGCAAAGTGGTATCTTTTTAATTATACCTTTAATCTTGGTTTATTCAGTTATAGTTGACAAAAGCAAAAAAAGTCATGAACTCCATGTTCCAGAAAACTCTTTTCTTGTCAACAAATGTTATCTTGATTCGAACAATATTAAATTACAAGGTGCTTTTTTTCATCTTCAACTAGAGATCTTTCCTACTGCATTTCTGTAAAAAACTATAAGAAACTCTTAAAAACAAGAGTGTTTGGGTGGTCATGTGTGGTTGGAAATTGCTTATTTAGAGGTGCATGCTATTTTCACTATATACATAGTAGTTTTCCACAAAGAAAAAGATTAAGAATCTCCTCTGTAGTGTCCTCACTGTTTGATGCTTCAAAATATCTACCTAATTAGATTCTTATCACAAAACACAAACTGAACTATCCCATTAACTACAGGATGATTTTCCTTGTCAGTGATGTTCTCATTTTTAGTAGCATGCTTGAGAGCATGGGCAATGAATCTAGGGCTCATGAGTTTAAGTCCAGCTCTACAATTTATTAGGTCAGGGCTGAGACTTGACTGATACACATCATGATGGTTGTCTCTCTGTTTTGATTTTTAGTGCCCATGTTGCTATTATATATTTGTAATACTGCTTTTGACCACCTGTATGACCTTGGATAAGTTACTTAATTCATCTGTGTGTCAGTTTTCTCAACTGAGGGTTAACATTGCAAGATATTATGAGAATTAAATTTATAAATATCTATATGGTGTTTAAAAAATTCCTATCACAGAATAAGTGCTTAGTACATGCTGTGTATTATTTTCTATCTCTCTTTGGTTCTTTCTGGTCTATGATTCTGTTTCTTGCTTTCTTTTTGTTTTTCCTCTAATTATGCTCTTACAGAATGTATATGTAAAGAAGTAAGTGGACAGAGGAGAAAAAGTAAAGATAAGAATACTAGCTAGGAAGTTGTTTCAATTCCCTGTTCATCAGGTAACAAAGAAGAGCTTTATCTAATGTACTAGCTCAGAGAATGCAAAGCAAAAACTAATGATAATAGCTGACATTTACTGAGGCTTTATAGTGTGATGGGGACTGCTTTTATTTATTTATTTTTTAAAATATAGTTTATTGTCAAGTTGGTTTCCATATAACACCCAGTGCTCTGGGCAATGCTTTTAAAAGTGGTTTCTTAAACTTATTCTGCTATAGATTTTGTTCTAAGTGTCCCTATCAACAACTCAAGGACACTAGGGTTTACTGAGGTTAAATAATTTGCTATCTAATCAGTGAGAAAGTTGGAATTTTAATCCAGATATTTGAGAATCTCAAACATATGTCCTTAACTACTATATATTGCTTTTCTCCAGGGAAAATATGTATTCAGGCATTGGACCTGAAGTAATCAGACTGGTAGATATGACTTGAGTTATTTGAAAAAAAAAACATCAGTAGATTGCATTTTAATTTTTGGCATATTGTTTCAATAGACAGAATGAAGGCTTTCATCACAAGCTGCTTCATTTTTGATCTCCAAAAGCCATAGGGGTCTTATCAACAACAAAACACCCGGCAGTAATAAAGGAGGACTCATTAGCCTTATCTCTGTAGACAGGCCCAACCACTAGCTACCTGGAGTTGTCCCATACTATTTTATCTGGGCACAAGATGGTAAATGGCAAAGCAGCCCTTAAAAATATTTCTTTCCTATAACTCTTTTTAATTCCTGCTGCTTCCTAGTCACTAGTATATGAGGAAATTAAATAAAGCCTGCCTGCCTTTGCTCTGAAGGAAAGGCAATGACAGATCTCTTTTATAAATGATCCCCTTCTTTGTTCAAAAGAAATGTCACCCCTTAACATAATTTACAGCAACTCTTACTATTTATTTCCCTGAATTCTCACATTAGTTAAATCAGTCATGGAATCCACACACCAGGGGCTGATGATAAACTTGAGTTTTGGTTGATCTAATTTTTCTTGATTATAAGTATTGGAAAGGGAATGAGTTTGAGAAATAAATATCTCTAAATAGATTTCTATTTTATAGGTACCATATAATATACTATACTCAGAGGTTTAAGAGGAAAACCAAAAACATAGTTATACCTGCCAGCACAGACATTACATACATCTGTACATATATTCACATATATGTACAGATGTTCATATATACAGTTTGTTTTTCAAATTACGTTTGTGAGTTTTGGCTAAATTCAATATGTAACATTTCAAGTTCTTATAAGGAAATTTTCTAATTATCAATTCCTTTTAATAAATACATGTTTCTTTTTTTCCTTATAGATTTGGTAAATTTCTCCCCATGCTAACTGTAAAAGATTCACTTTTAAGAGTATCCATAGTTCAGTCATGTCTGATAAAAAAATATCTTTATAACATTTATTCCATTAGTATGTATGAAAGGGCCAGCCAAGTATGTGCACTCTCCTAGTCACTGTTAAAGCAACGAGGAAAACAAAGTCCCTCTGCATTTGAATGTTAAGTTCCATTGGAAAAAGACCTGCAATAAACAAGCAAACAAGTGATATACCATGGTGACAAAGGCTCTGAAAAACAATGAAATCAGAAAGGTTGATAGCTATCATGATGCTATTAAATATCAGGAATCTGAGGTTAAGAAACCTTTCCATGAGAACGTTCTTCATGTATCTGTAAATGAACAAGCCTTGTTATCTAAGACATCACTTTTCTCAGAAGAAGAAATTTCAGAAAGGAGACAACAGAAGGTAAACCAGTACCTTCTCCATAATGGATCTTGGGTACAAATCCCATGTTTACCTAAGGCCATGCAGGCGTCTGTTTTTATCGAGGCTTGAGCCCTAGGTGGTTTGTTTTACCTGAGAGTAAACTATTTCATATAACTTACCATCACAGTTAAAAACCCAAACCAAAACTGCCAAAGAAACAGAAATAGAAAATGAATAGGAAGAGTAAACTTGCTTCTGAGAGCTAGAATGAAAGCCAAATAGCTCAGGATTTTTTGGTAAGGGCTGCTTATTTGCCACATTTGTGGGACAAAGAAAGTGCAAAATGGATAGAAAGATAGCAGAGAGCACTTGCTTTGGCGCTTTTGTGTCTTTTCCACTTGGGGTGCATTGGAGGACTTAATAATCACTTTGATCTTTAATTTCACTTGAAAGATCTAGTTCCCAGGCAGTGTTCTCAAAGGTGATTACATACATATCTCTGATCCATTGGAGCAATAACCTCATAAAATCCATAAGAGCAAAGAGAATAATGGCAAAAATTCCCCAAATCAACCATTTCAGAAGTCTCTCTGGAAATAAAGCAAAGACCTATAATAATCTGAGGAAACATTTGTTTTTGTTTTTTTAATGTCTGAATCTTGGTATAAATGGCAAGCTTTGTAGCATTTTAATTTGCTTTGTTCCCATCCTCCTCTCCCTCAGTCTACTGAGGCCCTGAAAATAGCAATCTCACAAACACAGTGTCTGTGAAAACCAGGAGCCTAGTAGCCATTGGAGGAGGCAGACAGTTTTGGCTATTTGTTTGTGTTTGCTCAGACCCAGATCCATGTGAGTAAGGGACATGTGAGTGAAATATTTGCCAAAATTACCTGTTGAAGTCATAAGAGATCCTCTTGTCTCTATAAACTATAATGACTGGCAAGAAAAATTACATAGATACTCCTGTGTTCTAATAAGAAAACAAATTACATTTGAATACTTCTTGAAAGTTTTGTCATGATCGTAGTTTCTGTTTACTTAGTTTGTTGCATTATTTTACATGCCACATTCCCACCTCAGATTCCTATATATTTTCTTTTAAACTGTAGCATTCATGGGTATATTAGTTCTTCAGGAAAAAAGAACCAAGAGGATATATATATATATATATATATATATATATACACACACACACACACACACATACACACATATATATACATACATATATACACACACATATAAATATATATACACACATATATAAATATATATATATATATAAGTGTATATATAAGAAGAGACTTGTTATAGGAATTGATTTACATGATTATGGATGCTGAGGAATCTCACAGTCTCCCTTCTGCAAACTGGAGAACCAGAAAAATTGGTGGTATAATTCAGTCTGAGTCTGAAGGACCACTAATGTTAAGTCCTAGAGTCCAAAGGTCAGAGAACCAGGAGCTCTGATATTCAGGGACAGAAGAAGATGGATGTCCCAGCTCAAGAAGAGAGAAATTACCCTTTTGCATTTTTGTTCAGTTCAAATCTTCAACAGTTTGGATAATTACCCACATTGGTGAGGGTGGATCTTTATTCAGTCTGCTGATTCAAATACTATTCTCTTCCAGGAACACTTTCCTGGATGCTCCCAGAAATAGTGGTTTACCAGTTATATGGGTGTCTCTTAGCTCAGTCAAGCTGACACATAAGATTAACCATCAAAACAGGTAATTGTTATATGAAATAGACAAAATGCATTATATCCCTCAGGTAGGACTGAAACATATTGCTCCTGGGTGTGTCCTAGGGCCATAGTTTATATGTAAGTGGCTACATAAGGAAGTTCATGTATGTTCAGTTGTTTATATCTCATAGTCTAGTATGTTATTATTAGACTTCTTTAACCTTATTTGTTTTTCTGTTGAAACATGACTGGGCTCAAAGAAATTTATAGGCCCAGGGCTGGTAATGCACTTTTCTCTCTTGGGCAAGGAGGGGCTCTATGCTCTGGAAGGAAATCTGGCTTTCCTGCTGCTTCTCATATTGGAGGGTGGCAGGATCATCCTACCTGGAACTCTTTGAGCTTAATAATCTAGGTTTCACTCTTGCTGGTAGGAAACTTACTCTTCTCTGATGTCTGTTTGAATATTGGTATTAGGTGTAACGGAAGGCTTTGCCAGTCACAACCTCCCAGCCCAGAGAGCTGATTCCTAGACTTCCTCAGGTAGTCTGCTGGGATCATTCAGAGAACCAAATGTTTTTCTCCTTCACTGTCTTCCATACTACCTTGAAAGTTATCTAAAGTCCTCCCAGAATTTGTCAGCATTTTGAATATACTTAGTCTCTAAATTAAGTTTCCCAAGTATTCTATCCTAATATGAAGATACTAATGAACTGAGTATTGGGAAACATGAGTTATGTAATTTTGTCTCTGCTTGAATTTAAGAGCTGGAGTCAAGTAATTTCTGTCAAATTCATTCCATCACTAGTATGATGAAGTACGACAAGATGATTTCTCATCCCTTACAAATCCGTGATTCTGTAATGACATGCAATATTCAATAATTTTTTTAAAGGAAATAACTCAGATTCTATGCATTTACACAGGATCACTTTACAAATGTTTCTATTGAGAATATTCCTCTTTATTCCAGATTTCTGTTTACCTTATTGTCTGGTCTCTTAGGAAGTATAAGGTAACAACACATAAAGGGAAAATATCTTTGCATGTCTGACTCCATGTTGCTTCTATTTCCCCTGGTCCTGTGACCTATACCTTAGAAACCTCTGCTTAGCCCTGCACATAGACATGTTACAATTAAGATTTGCAATAAAACGCTCTTTACCCAAAACCTTCCTTAGGAGATAAGAAGTGCTTGCAGAAATGACTATGCTGTGTTAAGATTTATAGCAATGACATGACCAAATTCCTGTTTGCAAAGGTCAACTAAAGGTAGAAGAGTTTCACAACCTTCTTTAGACCCTTGCAGGCACCTGAATGTCTACAGATGTCTATCACATTTTGACTCCAATCCCCTCTTGCTCCCCTTTTCCGTAATATAAAAAAAGCTGGAATTTCATGGAGGGGGTGGTGGGTGGAGGATGGTGTTTTAGGACAACCCTCAGCCATCTCTTCAATTTGCTGGCTCTCCAAATAAAGTTATTTTCCTTACCCTGACATCTTGTTTCTCAACTTACTGACCTGTTGTACAGCAAGAAGATCACACTTGGATTCAATCAGTTACAAAACCAAGAGATTGGTATATCTTGCTTTGGAAGATAA
>NC_043700.1:158262466-158273738 GCF_006229205.1 Suricata suricatta | reverse complement strand
TATATATACACCACATCTTCTTGATCCACTCATCAGGTGATGGACATTTAGGCTCTTTCCGTGTTTTGGTTATTGTTGACAGTGCTGCTATGAACATTGGGGTACACATGCTCCTATGCATCAGCATTTCTGTATCCCTTGGGTAAATCCCTAGCAGGGCTATTGCTGGGTCATAAGGGAGTTCTATGGATAGTTTTTTGAGGAACCTCCACACTGTTTTCCAGAGCGTCTGCACCAGTTTACATTCCCACCAATAGTGTAGGAGGGGGCCCGTCTCTCCACATCCTTGCTAGCATCTATAAGGACCACCATTTTTTAACAGGGAAAATTCTAGTCAGTGTAGAAGAGATTTATGAGCCAATGTTTAATTATATATGAAATCCTGTTTATAAAAAGGTGTTATTTGGCAGCCCCTTTAGTAGCTTCAGCATGGAGACCTTAGAACCGAAGTTTCCCTTCTTCAGGGCAAGTGAGAGTGGAAATGTCCTTACTCTGGGTCTCTGATGGCAAATAATCTGTAAAATGTTACAACAGTGTGACATGAAGAAGAATCTAATGAATACACTATAATTCTAAATGGATAATTATAGATTTTTCTAGGCTAGGTTTTCTCAACTTTGCATTATTGACATTTGGGGCTAGATGGTTCTTGGTTGTAGGGGCTGTCTTGTGCATATTAGCGTGTTTAGCAGCATCTCTGCTCTCTAGTCACTAGATGCCAGCACTGCTGTAGTTGTAAGAACCCAAACTGTCTCCAGACAAGATCAAATGTGTCCTGAGGGGCAAAAGTGCCCCTCCTTCCCCTGCTCTGTTGAAAATCACTGTTTTAGGCGAAGCTATGATGTAACATGTAACGTGTTTCCTCTGATTTGGATGCTGCTGCAGGGGATCCATATGGTAGGAAGCACTAGGATGAGTTATAGGAGATCTTTATATGTTTTGGATATTAACTGCTTATCAGATATATGATTTGCAAATATTTTTTCCATGATCAGTCTGTGTGCATAGGAGAATTGTTACAGTCATTAGTGTATCTGTAAAGTTACACAGGAGCCAAGGCTGATCCTCAGTATTTGTGTATCATTCAGCAGGTTCTTCATCCAGGTTAGTATCGTTTGTAGAAAGTTGGGTTATAGTCTCCCCACTGACAGTTTCTGAAAAAGTCATTATGTTTCTACTCTCTATTTCTTCAAAGCTCTGTAGATACCACCAGCATTCTCCTCAGAGTCCTTCCGCCTTCTTCCCGCTACCTGTGCACTCTCTTCTTCCAAAGACACTTCCTGATTTGTTGTTGTTGCCATGGAGAGACTCCACTTCAGAATCCCAAAATCTGTTTATCTGTTGCTGCATAATAAATCACTCCAAAACTTAGTACCTTAAAATAGTAGTGGCAGTGAGGGATTTGGGAGCTGCTTAGCTGAAGGGTTCTAACTTGATAGCTGTATTTAGTTGCAGCTAGTTCTGCACACATCTGGAGCTTTGACTGGACCTGGAGGATATATTTCCAAGACCGTGCTCTCACACAGTGGACAGTAGGGCTGTTTAGTCCCTTGCTGGCTTATGGCAAGAGGCTTTATATGGATTGTCACAGAGCTGCTTGGGAATCCTTGTGACACGACACCTGGCTTACTCTGAAGTGAATAAGGTAGTGTGGCAGAAGCTACCAAGGCTTCTATGACTTCGTAGTGGAAGTCACACTTGTCATTTCAGCCAAACTCTGTTGGTTACAGAATCAGCACTAATTGGTACGGGAGGCAAAGCTATGATGTAACATTTCACACAAGGATGAAGTGCCAGGAGGCAGACATCACTGACTACAATCTCTGGGTTTGCTTTTGTTTGTTTGCTTTCCTCTTGATTACCAATCACCGTTTCTGCCTCTTCGCATGTCTAGTACTGTTCAACTGTATTATGCACTTTACAGAACTCATTACAGTTCTGTACAAAAGATACTCTGGTTTTCTCATAGGTATAGTCTAACAAGTAGAGTTTTGTGAATGCGTGCTTGAGCTGTAGCATGTATTTTTTTTCTGTTTCTTTCTTATTTTGGAGAATAAAATCTTAGATTTCTTTGCTGATGTGGTTTCCAGCCCTTACCAATAAGTCCGAGAACTTTCTTTAGCCCGCGCAGAAGTTCCCTTTGCAAGGCTTGTACATCACACAGAGCATATGGCCCTCTGACACGAGATCGATGTGTTCTGTTCCTTGTAACTCTAATGACCGTCAGTGTTAAATCATGGCGCTTGTTTTAATGAGACCAACCTGACTGGGTATGCAACAGATATTGAAGAGCTTTTCCAGCCTGGGGACCCAGTAAGCTATGCAGCATCACAATCACAAACAAGATACTTTATTATCATAGTGTCAGCATATGCTTTTAGGACATATTTTTTAAAGATTTGATTACCTTATTACTAAATTTATTTTTGAAAGCTAAATTTACTTACTAGCAAATTTACTAGTAAAGGTAAATTTACTTGCTAGGGCTCAAATGATGAAATCAGTCTTGAAAATTAGTGGCACATACTTGTTGTAACTCCCAATGATTTCCAACAGGCATGCTAATTAGAAGTGTCCAGAAGCTCTTGGTTTGACAACTGAGGTTAAGCAGACACATTTAATTACAGAAACCAGAAAACTTATAAATTCAAATGGGTCGCTAAGGCCACACCTTAAGAATAGAGTATTGCTCATTAATTACACACATTGAAGCATATGTTGTATATTATAAGTTGTGCTACTGCTATTCTTTGAAAGAATGATAGAATCAAAGAACGGGAACAAATTTCAGGGATTACCTAAGAGAATTCTACTCACTGGCAGTCCCTCCTTGTGTAAGCTCAGGTAGATCCTGATTACTTGTGTTCCCCTTTTCATTCCTGCTCTCACACCTTCCTCCCCACGTTTATTATCTCCAACTGTATCCTACTGTATTTACTAAAATCAGTCCCTTCCTCCCTTCCCTTCCTTTTCTTTCCTTTTACCATGTTTTGTAGGAACACATATTTAATATCACCAAATTTCCTTTTCTGATATACTCCCTCATGTGGTGAAGTTAACTGAACCCCAGCACCTGCATCGATCCATCAGAGCAACTCTTGCATTTTATTTCTCCTTGTACTCTCAGCTGCTAGCTCAGGGCAGGAGGTACAGTGGGTGTGTGGTATATTTTGGGGAGATTAGACTGAGTAATTCATGCCAGTCCCTTTATTAAGAATCACATAGACCTCTACCACAGAATCAGTACCAGAAAACCAGAGATCTTTCCGCTGCTTCTAGAACATTATAGAAGCACTACTTTTATTTTCAATAACCTTTACTTGATGTCAACCTTCTAATAAATCCTTGGTATGTTATAGTTCAACACATATTACAATTTAAGCTTTAATTTGAATCACATATGTCTCCTAGTTAAATTTCGAGTTAAGGCTTGATTTCTGGTTGTAGGACTGTCACTAATTAGCTGAGTGACCCTGAATAATTCTCTTTACCTGTCTAAATCTAATATGTTAAGCATGCAAATTACACTTTAACGATCTTTATTTCTTCCAGCTGAAATTCTTATGCTGTTTTTTGTTTTGTATCCTTAGCAACCTAATACAGATGCTTAATGGAATCATTTATTTAAGAAACGTTTATTGAATGCCTGCTATGTAGAGGGATTGTAGATCATCTCCAAAGATAAGAAGACAGAAGGAGAAAATTAACATATCCTTTTGTATTATCAGGCTGCATGTTTTTCTCAGAATATCCCTTGATATTCATTTGCAAAAAGTAGAGTCCAATTTGCTTTTATGCAGCCTACTGAGATATCTGTGATTCCAGATTTCTCCTGGGGTTTAGATATTTATGACTTTAATTATTTTTTCAAATAGATTCATCACTTTGTACAATTCAGCTTGTTTTCCGTAGTAAGAATCATTTCAGTAAGTGTTCTATACACATTTGTCTTAATAATATATCCCATTTGATGTCTTCTAGGTAACTGTAGAGCTTTATATTTAAAAATGAGCTGCAGGTATTATAGGGAACAAAGCCCAGCAGTAAGGACTGGGCCCAGAGGTTATGTCTGCAGAGCCGGGTCTCTGCGGGCCAGTGGGTTCCTGTGGTTGCCATTACAGAGATGGCTCTGTTTTACCTTTTCTAGTCTGTGTATGTGGATACTAGGTGACCGTTCCAGAGCAACAACTTTATAATTCACCTGCTCTTGAAATCTTCTGACCTCATTTAGACATGTGGCATTTTTAATTTAGGCATTAATATTACCACTAAATAGTAATATTAACTGGTATTTATTGAATATATTACTATATGCCAGATGGTGTTCTCAGGACCTTATAAATATTACTGTATTTAATTCTCCTAAATCGGTAAGGTGGATTTTGTTGTCATTATGATTTTTCTCATGAAGAGTGTTAAACAGCTTGCCTAAGGTCATAGAGCTAATAGCAAGAAATAGGGCAGGAATTTCTATCCCAGTCTGATTAAGTTCAATCTGGTATTAGCCTTTATTCTAACTACCAAGTACCATTTTAATTCTTAATTATATATTTTCCCCTAATTGTTTCCATAAAAATCTTGTTTTCTATCACTGAGGAAAGTAAAGCTTCTATTTAAACCATCCTTGGTGGGGGTGGGGGCGGGCGCCGGGGTGGCTCAGTTGCTGAAGCGTCTGGCTTCGGCTCAGGTCATGATCTCACAGTTTGTGGGTCCGAGCCCTGTGTCGGGCTCTGTGCTGACAGCTAGCTCAGAGCCTGGAGCCTGCTTCCGATTCCTGGTCTCCCTCTCTCTGTCTGACCCTCCCCTGCTCGTGCTGTCTCTCTCTGTCTCTCAAAAAAATAATAATAAATAAATAAATAAATAAATAAATAAATAAATAAACCAACTTTGTGGATCTATATTCCACTTATTGTATCCGTTGTGTATAATTTTATACATGAAATCTGAAAGATTTTAAAAGAGAGATATTAAAATGTATATGTCAAAATCAATGTTATACATTCAAAATTTAAACTTCAGAGTCCAAATACATATATATGGGAAATGCTGACATTTCTTAAAGTGGTTTTGGAAATAATTTTCCTATGGGGACACATTTTATTGGTATTTATTTTCCTTTTTAGTCACAGAGAGATAAAATCTTTCATTTATGCACAGATAATTACAGTATTCAAATAATCTTTAGAAGTCTTTGTTATTATATTCTTTCCTTTTAAAGTTTCTGTATTTACTGAATTTTATATCAGTCTAAGCACAGGGAATCCTTCCAGCTTGCACTTAAACTAATTTTTGAGAGAAAGCAGCATAATCTATACCTTATATTGCACAGTATTTATGAAACTGCATTTATTAAATCTTTGCATAAAAATTCATTTAGGACTTGTTAGCATTTTTTAATGATTTGGATTGATAATTCAGCGTCAATTTATGGCAGTCTTCCCTCTACATCTCTGGATGTTTCTCCACCAGTAACAAGGAAAAAAATCCTGTAACCACAACATTTATCGTAGGAATATGATTTCTCAGCCTCCATTCTATAAACAAGTTTGGATATCTCTTATTTTCTGTTAACATAATATCTACTAAAATAATTTGTAGCTTCTTATATATCTTTTCTCTGCAGTCTGTCAACAAATCCACAAACAGTTTTTCCTCATTACTTACTTCAGGATATTCGAATGGAGAGAGAATAAAGCAGTGTGTAGATATGGGGCATGGAGTCAATACCTAGGTTCAAGCACTATTTTTACAGTCATTACTGCTCATTACTTCTTGTAAAGTTTAGTTTTCTTATCTATAAGATGGGATTAATACAAATAAGAGCTAATATTAATTGAGCACTTTATACATGTAAAGCATTATTTTTAAAGCTTTATATTCATTAACACATTCAATTCTGACAACAGCCTTATGTTGAGATACAATTATTATTCGATTTTATAGAGAAATAAATTAAGGTACAGAAAGGTCAAGTGGCTTGCTCAAGTTCTCATGGATTGTTACAGGGATTAAAAACTTCACAAGTGACTAACAGTGTACTCAACAAACAAACACTAAAGAAAGGTATTTTCTCAAATGTAGAGGAAGAGTTCTTAGTCGCATATTTGTGTACCTTTTAGAATAAATAAAAGTATAGACTATTCTCTACTATGTAAGTACTTGTTTCTGTTAAAGGTTCTGGAAATTCTGACAGAGTCCAGTCATGTAATATGATAGATGAAGAAGTAGACACTGCCAGGTTGACATGAGTTGGTTAAGATTTCAGAGAAAATGGGTTTACATTTCAAATGGGTTCAAAGACTAGAAGCCAGATTTTCTGTCTTGACCATGGGCTATTCTCTCTCATAAGCCCAATGTGATAGTTCCTCACATTGCTATCAACTTGTTGGCAATGCATATTTTAGTTAGAAATATCCAAGGTCAATGAGGCGTGACTTGCCTGGGTTTTCTACTTCCCAGGAAACAGTGAAGACAAATCACCCTGGTATCAGAATTACAAACTTCTGGCAAGGAAAAAAAAAGTGATTTATATTTGTACTTTGTCCTACATAATCACAATTTATGTTGGTTAATATAATGTAAAATAGTTCTTTTAGTTGCCTTTCTCTGGGGGGAGAGTATGGAATGTCCCCTTCATTAATCTTTCAAATTATCTAATCAAATTATATAAATTAACCTTTTTATTTAGTACTTTCTTTTGGACACTGTGTAGGAGAACTAAATGTCAGATAATGACTCTCAAGTAAAGGGTCTGACAAAACAGATAACAATGTATCTAGGATAAGCAAAGTTTTTTAAAGGTAAGAGAAAAATCTAATGTCAATTTTATTGGTTGTGATTTGCCTTATGGTTTTGAAGTAAAAAGAGCAATTGTACCTCGAAATTAAAAATAAGACCAATCAACTCCCCCCCTCAGAAATATAGGGAGCATTTTTATGTGTGGAACATTACTACATGCTCAAGTCCAAAGTTATTACTCAACCTTTAAATATATCAAACTATCCCAGAGAGAGTGAACGTTGTGGTTAAAGTGACAACTGGTCTTCATGTGTATGGTGTATACCTAAGAATTCTCCAAGTCCCCAAAGCAATTGAATTGGCAGGTTTATTTTAACCTTTGACATAAACACAAACTTAACCTGAATAAGAAATTTTTCTTTTTTCTTTTTGATGTTCATTTGTATTCTTTGGTTGAGAGATATCTTTCTTTTTCCTGTTATTTTCTTTCTTAGTATGCCTGGATGTAGATATTCACAGTCTAAATCAGATTGTTGGAGGCACCATAAGATATAAAGATTCTAAGTGAGATTAATTGGATTGAATTAATCCAATCAAAATTGATCCCTATTCCACTACAACATATGAAAAACAAGTTGCTTGAGCTTCGAAGGTTTTTATATGACTTTTTATCTGATTCTTTCCCCTGGCATTTAACATCTAACATTTTATCTAATATAAAAACATGTATTTAGGTTTATATCTATCTATCTATAATTGAATGGATATTTGTCAAATATGTGGACAGAATGGCATAATCTGGTTAAGTATTTGAGCTTTGGAGCAAGACTGCCTGGTTTACATACCAGCTTTGTCACTTCCACAGACTTTGGGCAAATTACTTGTTCTTTCTGTGCCACAGTTCCCTCCGCTGTAAAAGGAGGACACTATATGTGTGCTGCGTAAAGTTGTGAGGATTAGATGAGTTAGTATGGTGTTTTGTTAATGCTTGTTCATTTTGAGAGAGAAAGAACACATCTGTGCACTCACATGTGAGCGGGAAAGGGGCAGAGAGGGGGAGAGAGAGGATCCCAGGCAGACTCCATGCCGAAAGAGCAGAGCCCAATGCGGGGCTTCCTCTCAAAAGCCATCAGATCATGACCTGAGCCAGAATTCAGAGTCTACTGAGTAACCAACTGAGCCACCCACGTGCCCTGAGTTCACATGTGTTAAGTGCTTAGTGTGGCTCCTGGCATAGAATAAATAAGAGGCAATTTGCTATGATTATTGCTTTCATTTTAATAAATTAACATTGAAGTAAAAATGTTTTTTTAACCATTTGTATTTCTTCTATGATTTCTTATTCATATCACTTGCCCATTTCTGTTATCATGTTTATCTTTTTGTTTTACTGATTTTCCATATGTGTATCATACATATGCTACTTTGAGTATCATCAATGTCATCAGTGTTCAAAATAGTTAATAAAAACTATTAACCAAGCACATACAGCACATACACATTAACCTAGCACACTATGCTGGGTCATATGTAGAATAGCAAAATGAATAATATTGTCCTTTTCCTCTGGGATTTTTAATGTAGTAGGGGGAAAGTTAGTATCCAAAATAATTTTGTGCAATGTGTCATAATAAAATTCTCCATATCTGTGCTTTTGGTACATTAGTAAGGGAGATTAATTCAGATTGGAATAATTCTAGAAGCTTCTTAGAAGAGGTGGCATTTAAGATTCAATTGAATAATGAGCAAGATCTTGAGAAGAAGCATAGGTTTTTGGATAAGGTCATTCTAGTGGGTTAGAATAATGGGAGGAAAAACAGAGTGGGGAAACAAACAAAAAACTAATTTAAAAAACTTATTTTTAAATCTTGTATCCATATGTAATGCTTGTTTTTTATAAAGCAAAATAAATAGTATGGTCAATTCTTTAGAGCTTTGAATCATCAGGGAAAGATAATGACTTGTACTTAACTTGACACAAGACTAAGTAGTGAATTCAAACTGGTGGCGTAAATGATCCATTGAAAGTTGCAATTTACATTAAGAGGCTAAACTAAACACATAGTTCTGGCAACATAATAAAGACAATTTCTTTTTGTCAGTGTTGAATAAAATGGTGGATTATGGCAGCAATTCCAAGGCTTACATATCTAGAGGCATGGTACACAAGATTTTGTTGCAAATTCACTAGGGTAGATTTGAAAGAACCAGTTAGTGGTCCTTGAATAAGCAGGGTTTTTCAACCTGACCTGTTGGCATTTGGGTCAGATAAGTGTTTGTGGGGAGTGGCTGCCCTGTGCATTCTGGGAGGTTTAGCAGCATCCCTGGTCTCTATCTACCATATGCAAGTAGCATTCTTCCCCACCCAGGCTTATGACAAACAAAAATATCTCTAGACATTGTTGAATATCTCTTGGGGTACAAAACTAGCCATGGTTGAGGACCACTGAAATGAAATATATAATTATTCCTTTATTTCAAATCATTCTATTCTTTACCATATTCTCAGGGACAATATTACACTTTTTTATAGGTATAACATTAATGACCCACCACTAATTAAATATAACCATTAAAGGGTTTTAAAAATATGTATATGTTCCATATGGAGTTACGTTCTTTTAAAGAGAAAAGCATAGGTCCAGAATGGTGTCACTTAGACTGAGTTCTCAAACTTGGGCTTGATACCTACTAATGCAGTTTCCACCTCCCCCAGAAATGTAAGCTTAACTGATCAGTCAGGAATTTTTCAGTCAGTGCCCAAGAATCTTCCACAGACTCTGCCACAGGCCCTCTCCATCCCTTAATGGAAGATGAGGTAACCTAGTTGATGAGACACCATTTTTTCCCTCAAAGGAAAGTCTTGCCTGAAACAATGCTTTTCTTTTGCTAGTAAATTTCTTGACCCATCCTCTTTCTATAAAAACCTTCCATTTTTGTAACCTCAGAGCGCCCCTCTACTTGCTAGATGGAATGCTGCCTTATTCATGAATTATTTAATAAAGCCAGTTAGGTCTTTATAATTTACTCTGTTGAATTTTTGTTATTTAACAGTTCCAAAAGTAAAGACTCTATGAACCCAGCTGAGCTAATTTTCTGAATTCATCCACACCCTAGCAAATGCCTTCTTTATCTGTAGCAACTTACCACTCCTGCTGTGAAAAATCAAATAGGTTTCTCTAACTTAAGAAGACCTACGGAATTACATATTTTTGCAAACTTTATATTCTGAAATGATTTTAGAATTAAAGAAAGATTGCAAAAGTTATACAAACTATTTCACATACCTTCACCCAGATTTCTCAAATGTTAACATTTCATTGCTTTGTGTTCTTTCTGTGTTTGTATTTTATTCTATTTCATTTTTTATGTGTGTGTTTGTATTTTATTTTATTTGTTATTATTTTTAAATGTTTATTTACTTTGGGGAGTGGGTGCTACAGGAGAGGGGCAAAGAGAGAGAGGGGAACAGAGGATCCCAGGGCCCCACGATGACAGCAGAAAGCCAGCAAGCCTCATGCAGGGCTTGAACCCACAAACCATGAGATCATGACCTGAACTGAGCCCAAGTTGGAGGCTCAACAGACTGAGCCACCCGGGTATCCTGTGTGTATTTTTATTTTAGAACCATTTATAAATTGTATGCATGATGCCCTTTTACAACTACATACTTTAATATTTATTTCCTAAAACAGGATATTCTCTTTCATAACCACAGTGCAGTTGTCAAAAGCAGGAAATTAAGATTGATTCAGTACTAATATTTAATCTTTAGGCCTTATTTAAGTTTTTCCAATTGTTCCAATAATATCCCATCTAGGATGATGTGTAACATTTAGTTGCCATGTCTCTTTAGTCTCTTTTAATACAGGACAGTTCTTCTTTTTTTCTTTTTCCTTTTTGACTGTTATGGACTGAATTTTTGTGTTCTCCAAAAATTCATACATTAAAGATCTAACCCCCAGTGTGGCTGTATTTGGAGATCTATCCTCTAAGGAAGTAATTAAGGTTAAGTGAAGTCAAAGGGTGGGGCTGTGATCCAATAGGATTAAGTTTTAATTTTAATTTTAATTTTAATTTTAATTTTTTAAAATAGTTTACTGTCAAATTGATTTCCATACAACACCCAGTGCTCTTCCCCACAAGTGCTCTCCTCCATCACCACCACCTCTTTTCCCCCCACCCCCTTCCCCTTCAATCCTCATTTCATTTTCAGTATTCAATAGTCTCTCAAGTTTTGCATCCCTCTCCCTCCCTAACTCTCTTTCCTTCTTCCCCTCCCCCTGGTCCTCCATTAGGTTTCTCCTGTTCTCCTGTTAGACCTATGAGTGCAAACATATGCTATCCGTCCTTCTCTGCCTGACTTATTTCGCTTAGCATGACACCCTCAAGGTCCATCCACTTTGCTACAAATGACCATATTTCACTCTTTCTCATTGCCATGTAATACTCCATTGTGTATATATATGTATATATATATATATGTGTGTGTGTGTGTGTATGTGTGTGTATACCCACACACATACACACACAC
>NC_043700.1:158257032-158262366 GCF_006229205.1 Suricata suricatta | reverse complement strand
TGCTGCTATGAACATTTGGGTACATGTGCTCCTATGCATCAGCATTTCTGTATCCTTTGGGTAAATCCCTAGGATTAGTGTTCGTACTGGAAGAGACACCGGAGAGCATTCTCCATTTTGCTCTGCATACCTACAAAGGAAAGGCCCTGTGAAGACATAGAGTGGTGGTAGTCATCTGCAAGCCAGGCAGAAAACTCTCACTAGAAACCAGCCCTGTAGACACCTTGGTCATGGACGTCTAGCCTCCAGAACTGCAAGAAAATAAATTTCTGCTGCTTAAGCCATTCACTGTATGCTATTTTGCTATGGCAGTCTGCGATGACTAATACAATGATTCTGACATTTTTATTTATTTAAAAAATATTTTATTTATTTTTGAGAGAGAGAGCGTGAGCAGGGGACGGCAGAGAGAGAGAGGGAGACACAGAATCTGAAGTAGGCCCCCAGTTCTGTGTGTCAGCACAGAGCCCGATGGTTGACTCGAACTCATGAACCACAAAATTATGACCTGAACCAAAGTTGGGCTTTTCCAACTGAGCCACCCAGGTGCCCCGATTTTGACACTTTTAAAGAATGCAAGTAGGAGCGCCTGGATGCTCAATTGGTTAGGCATCTGACTTCAGCTCATGTCAAAACCTCACAGCTCATGAGTTTGAGTCCCTGGCCTGGTTCTGTGCTGACAGCTCAGAGCCTGGAACCTGCTTCGGATTCTGTGTCTCCCTTTTTCTGTGGCCTTCTCTTACTTGTTTGTTCTCTCTCTCCCTCTCTCCCTCTCTCCCTTCCTCTCTCTCTAATAATTTGGGGAGGGGTAAGGGGGTGATGCTCATGGAGGGGGGCACTTGTGGGGAGGGGCACTGGGTGTTATATGGAAACCAATTTGACAATAAACTATTATAAATTTAAAAAATATTTAAAAAAGAATACAGACCAGATACAGTGTTTAAGTCTTAATTTTAATATCTATCAAATCTATGATCAGCTAAGATGCTTTTCCAGTTGTACCGGCAATACATGATGGCAGATTGGTCTAAGATACTGGTAGTGAAATGGCAAGACGGGTATTTTCAGGATATATTCAATATTAAAGCTAAGATGCTTTTTAATGCATTGAGTATGAGGCATGAGGGAAAGAGAGGAAGACTGGGTTCAACAAACATAACAAAAATCTATGACTGTTCACCACAAAGCAATTTTTATTTTGAAATAATTTTCAGTCCTAGTGGCATATTTTTTAAAGATTTTCTGTCTAAGTTTATGGAATGAAAGATGACTGGTTGGCTGAATAAATAGCTTCATTTATAGCATATTTTTATTTCAGGGTAAATTTAACTTCAGGAATAATCTAAAAGCCATAAGGTAAATAAGTTAGATGACCACTTTAAGCAATAACATTTGCAGCCAAAAATATAAGTAATGACTGTGATTTATTTGCATTGTTCTCAAACTGATTCTGAAAGCAATTCCAAGGACGAATTTTCAAAAAAGCTTTTAAGAATTGATAGCATCATTAGCAAAAGTGGCTATGTCTTAAAAGATTATTTTTCTTTGAAGGCAACAAAATTCAATAATATCCATAGATAATATAATAGTTATATCTGTAAATATAAATATCTATATCTATAAGATATATTATTTTTTTATTATTTACATGTCCCTTCTCTTCCTGTAGAAGACTAAATTCTTTCCCTTCCTTTTTCTGTCTTCTGGACATGGCTATCTTTAGAGTACCCTAATGTGGTAATTAGAGAAATATCTATATCTATACCTATCTATATCTGTATACCTTTCTGTATATTTGTGTCTCTATATTATCTATGTAACTAAATATATATGATTGTTACGAAGAGGCCTTTCTCTTTAATCTGATAATTGCTGTTGCATTGTTTAATAGTTTCTTTTAGATTTACAAATCTAGATAAAACTTAGAAGCCATCTACTTAAACTCTCTAATCTAGTGCTTGAGAAAACTGTTACTTTCTTCCCCAATAGACCTTTACCCAGCATTACATTTAGGATAAGAACCCAGGTTCCCTGTCTTCTGGTGGTTCACTTTCTGGGCTGCAAATGGCCACCTTATTATTGTTCCTCACATGGCTGAGAGAGTGAGTTCTGGCCTTTCTTTCCCTTCTTATAAGAAGACTCATCCCCTCATGGGGCTCACCTTCATTATCTTCCATAGGGCCACCCTCCAGTTACCATCAGATTGGGGATTAGAGCTTCAACATATGAATTTGAGGGGAGGAGTGTCCTATAAACATTCAATCCATAACACTTATCAATGTGTTTTCTTCCTTAATGGAGCTTATAGTCTAAAGAGGAAAAAATAGAAATAAAAATTTCTTGTAACCAGTGTTATAAAGTGGCAGAATAAGGTCTATAAGAGAGAAGAATGAAAAGTCAACTTTAGGTACAATTTTCAGGAAAGTCCACCCTCAGGGAATGTTTGGGATCTGGTGGGCCCTGGAGAGCCAGCCTTGGGCAGAGAAGAGAAGTTCAGACAAAAGGAGTTTCACCTACTGAGGCTCTGGAGAGAGCGAGAGAGCGAGAGAGCGAGAGAGAGAGAGAGAGCGAGAGAGAGATTGTAGAGTCCTTGGGGGATGGAAAGAAAGTTTTGCAACAAAGGTACAGAGAGGAGCTTGCCAAACACAGGAGCCCACGTCCAAACTGTAGATCTCTCAAGCCATGCCAAATGCAAATAGATTCAACCAATTATGAATTTTCAAACTTCACTCTGCTTGCTTTGATAGCCACTAGAAAATATAAACAATAAACATGATTAAATGTTGGCTGAGGAAAAGAAAGAAATACAGTTTGCTAATTTATCTCTTGTTTTATTATTTAGTTTTTGAAGATAAGGCTTTTCATGTTTTATTTGACAAACATGGAAAAGATCTTAATGGTAGGCAACTATGTTTGAAATAGGTGTCTGCCAAGAAGCCCCTGGAAAAGTCCCATTCCTAATTAATGGGGTAGACCATATATGGAGCTTATGCCCCCAACTTCTAATCTGCTTTCCTCCTAACTACATTGTTATCTACAGAGTCAAGAGGGAAAACATAAACAAGAAACTCCACTGAAACCAGGACTCTTAAAAACAAGGATCATCTGGGCACAGACTCCTACTCTGTGTTCCAGACGCCGTTGGTGGCGTTTTCGGAGCCCCAGCAAGCCGCTCCAGACGGGCAGGACCAGGCACTTGTTGTCTGACACAGCTAAGCTCTGGTTTAGATCCCAGGGAAGTGGCAGGCTGGGGCTCTGCTCTGAGGCACCATCTGTTCTTCTGATTTGGGAAATGATTTAAGGGATTTGAAATATTCCATTTCATCATGTGTAAAAAGCCAACTTGACAGTTCTTTTTTAACCCATGACCAATATATTCCTCGAAGACACACAGTTTCAGTTGAAAGGCAAGACAGGGAAACAGCTTAATGAGGTTAATTCTGGCAGAAAAGAAAATCTTATTTCATCCTGAAACTACTCTTGCAAAAGTGTTATCATAATTTTGTCTCTTCCATTAAATATATTTGCCTAATTGAAGGAAGGGACTTTTTCCCCCCTTAATGTTGAAAAATCCATCATATCTGGAAAGTACGACTGCTTCAAATGCAATATTCTGTTTGTACACAAAACGTTGCTTCCAAAAAGTTAATAAAGGCATGTTTTGGATCCATAAGCATGATGGATGTATATGCTTTTTACAATAAAAACATTTTATGAAGAATTATATCTCAGTCTGCACTACTGTAAATTGGAGTATGGGGAATTTGCAATGAATTTGATACATGCAGGTTGACTTTATTTCACCTTTTCCCTAACTTACCTGGGAAATTGAGGCAATATAAAAGAAATGTACTTACATTTTAAAAAATAGCTCTATCTCAATTGAATTGGTATAATTTGAGATTTATCCAATGAATATGGGCAGAACAAATAAATGTTTTTTACAGGAAGAGTTAAAATATTTCTTGGAGGCCTTGCCACTTAGGTCTTTCTCTATAGCCACTATATTGTAGATGGGAAGAAAAAGGCTTTTTTGTTTCCTCCATGGTGGGATTAAGGAGTGGAGTAGAATAAAAGAATTCATATGATTTAAGATGTTTAAACGGCCTGACTCCCAATAAGTTAATTCTTAATTTTTAATCACTTTCTTTTTTCTACAAAATGGAAAAATAAGGGGCACCTGGGTGGTTCAGTTAGTTAAGCATCCAGCTTCAGCTCAGGTCACGATCTCACAGTTCATGGGTTCAAGCCCCGCGTCAGTCTCTGTGCTGACAGGTAGCTCAGAGCCTGGAGCCTGCTTCAGATTCTTTATCTCCCTCTCTCTCTGACCTTCCCCTACTTGTGCTGTCTCTCAAAAATAAATAAAAAACAGAAAAAAAATTTTAATGGAAAAATAATTTGCATGTTAGTGCACATCATATGCCTTAAACTCGAAGTTCTTTAAACCAACAATGCACAGAGAGACAGATGTTGTTTATTTATTTTAAGGACCTAAAAATGAGACAGCTTGAAGACGGTGTTTAAACAATCACCAGTTAGTCATATTTAAATATGCTTCCTTCCACAGTGTTCTTTCTTCTGTAAATGAAATGGTAAACATACCCAGTCCACCCATATTTATTAAGTAACTACTTTATGCCACACATGGTGCTCAGTACAATATATATAAAATGACTATGTCATAACACTTACTACATGGAGTTTTTAGTCTCCTTTTGAATAAAAATACTTAAATTTTCAGGTAACTATCTGATATTTTTTAAAAATCCATATTTCTTATCATAGTGACATATCCCGTTGTATGCTATACCTTTCTTCTATAGTTTTATTGAAGAATAATTGGAATATAATAAACTATGAAGTATATAAGTATGTTAAGTTTCAATATGTGTATCTACGGTGACACCATCACCACAGTGCAGATAATGAACATATTCTCAGAAGTCTTCTCTTTTGTCATCCCTCCTCTTCTTCCTGCCAGCCAGCTCCCCAGCCCCAGGCACTTGCTGATGGTTCGCTCACTGGGTTCTAGTTTATACTTCCAGAACTTTATGCAGTTCTATTATACATTCTTTCTTGTATGGTTTCTTACAGTCAACATAATTACTTTGACACTGATCTATTTTATTGCATGTATTAATAGCTCCTTTGGTTTAATTGCTGTGTAGTACTGCAGTGTACGGATTGCAATTTGTTCACCCATTCATTTGTGGATGGCCATTTTTGTTGTTTCCAGCTTTTGACTATGATTATGAACAAAGTGTTTGTTTATGTGTCCAATTCTTTGTGTGGACATATGACCTCATTTTCTTGGGTAAATAGCTTAATAAGGAA
>NC_043700.1:158218689-158256932 GCF_006229205.1 Suricata suricatta | reverse complement strand
TCAACAATAGCCAAAACATGGAAAAAGCCTAAATGCCCATCACCTGATGAGTGGATCAAGAAGATGTGGTATATATACACAATAGAGTACTACATGGCAATGAGAAAGAATGTAATATGGTCAATTGTAGGAAAGTGGATGGACCTTGAGGGTGTCATGCTAAGTGCAATAAGTCAGGCAGAGAAAGACAGATACCATATGTTTGCACTCATAGGTCTAACAGGAAATCTTCAGAATGAAAATAGATATAGATATAAACATTTTTTTAAGAAAAGCAAGCAGTTAATAGTGCTTAAGAAAAATTGATTCAGTATCTAATGGATAGTTGATACCTGTCACAACACAGCATTTTATATACTGTTAAGTGAAACTGCAATACAATCTAAGTTTATTTTGGGAAAAAAAAATGAAAAAAATAAAAGAAAAAGAAAAAAATAATAAAATATTTGGTATCTGAATGGTTTAAATGGTATCTCCTTGAGGTTTTCATTTGCATATCCTTTATGACTAATGTGGGAAATTTTCCATGTGCCTTTTCTATGTGTCCATCCATATATCTTAACTGTCTAATTCAAATATTTTGCCCAGCTAAATATTTTTGTTATTTATTTACTTATTGAGGCTTGAGGATTCTTTACATATTCTTGATATTAATTTTTTATCAAATATTTGATTTGCAAGTAATTTCTTCTAGTC
Source organism: Suricata suricatta (assembly GCF_006229205.1). Taxonomy (NCBI): domain Eukaryota; kingdom Metazoa; phylum Chordata; class Mammalia; order Carnivora; family Herpestidae; genus Suricata; species Suricata suricatta. Next base: position 158,256,236 of record NC_043700.1, on the reverse strand, counting down.
TTTGGTCTTTATTCTATAACTATCTGTCAAAGACAAGAAGTTATTCATTCTGATGATGACCAAGTTATTATTTTTTTCTATATGGAAAGTCTTTGCCTAATCCAGTATCAAAAACATTTTCTCTTATATTTTCTTATGGAAGTGTTATGGTTTTAGTTTTCACTGTTAGACCTATGTTCCATTAAAGTTAATTTTTATATATGGAATTAGCTGTAGCTTGAAATAATAATTATTTTTAAAATGGAGATGTATCATCTATTGAGAGTTAATTTTTGTATGTGGTATGAGCTATAGATTGAAATAATTCTCCCTTTTTAACAAATAAATATGTGCCGTTTGCCTTTCTCCACAGAATTGCCTTTGCATCTCTTTTCCAAATTCAGTCTGTTCTGTGCTCTGTTTTTTTCTATTGAACTCTTTGTCTATATTTAAACCAATCCTATGCTGACTTGGCTATTGTGGCTTTATTATAATTGATGTCAGAGAGTGTAGTCCTTAAATTGTTTACAGGAATTAATTTTTTATTAGGGCTTTATTTTTTAGAGCAGTTTTCAATTCACAGCGAAACTGAGAGGAAGGTACAGAGAGCTCCCATATCCCCCTGCCCCCACACATCCGCAGCCCCCCTTATCAACAGTCCCTAGCAGAGTGTTTCTTTTGTTAAAACTGCTGAACCCACACTGATATGTCAAAACCACCCAATGTCCATGTAGATTACATTAGGATCCACTCTTGGTGTTGTACCTTCTATGTGTTTGAATACATATACAATGGCTTACACCCGTCATGATGGTATCATATAGAGTATTTTCCCTGCCTTAAAAATATGTGTTCAGCCTATTCATCCTTGTCTCGATTGCCAAACCCTGGCAAACACCAATTATTTTACTCTCTCCAAACTTTTTCCTTTTTCAAAATGTTACTTGGTTGGCATCATATAGTAAGGAGCATTTTCCTATTGGCTTCTTTCACTTAGCAATATGCTTTTAAGTTTCCTCCATGTCATCTCATGGCTTAATAGCTAATTTCTTTTTAGTGATAAATACTATTCTATATTTATTTATCCATTTAACTACCAAAGGACATCTTTGTTACTTCCAAACTTAGGAATTAATAAAGTTTCTATAAACATCCCTGAGCAGGGTTTTGAGTGGATGTAAGTTTTGAACTTCTTGGGTAAATACCAAAGAGTGCTATTACTGGACTATATGGTATGAATTTGTTTAGTTTAATAAGAAACCTCCAAACTGTCTTCTAAAGTGGCTATAGCATTCTGCATTCTAGCAGCAATAAATGAGTGTTCCTATTGTTTCACATCCTTGTCAACATTTGGTGTTGTCAGTGCTCCAGATTTGAGCCATTCTAATAGGTGTGCACTGACAGCTCATTATTGTTTAAATTTGCATTTCCCAGATGACATACGATCTGGAGCTATGTTTATTTGCCATCTGTGTATCTTGTATTGAAGTGTTTGTGAAAGTTTTGGGCCCATGTTGAAATTGGATTGTTTGTTTTCTTACTGTTGAATTTGAAGAATTTTTGTATATTTTGGAGAATAGTCCTTATTAAGTATGTCTTTTGCCAATATTTTCTCCCAGTATGTCCAGTATGTGGCTTCACTTCTCATTTTCTTGACATTGCTTTTTGTAAAGCAACAGTGTTTAATTTTAGAGAAGTCCAGGGGCACCTGGGTGGCTCAGTCCGTTAAGCAGCTGGCTTCGGCTCAGGTCATGATCTCATGGTTCGTGGGTTCAAGCCCCACATCGGGCTCTGTGCTGACAGCTAGCTCAAAGCCTGGAGTCTGCTTTGGATTCTGTATCTCCCTCTCTCTCTGACCCTCCCCTGCTCATGCTGTCTCTCTCTCTCTCTCAAAAATAAATTAAAAAAATAAAAAAAATCTAAAGAAGTCTAGCTTATTAATTTTTTTTTCATGAACTGTGCTTTTAGTGTTGTATCTAAAAAGTAATTGCCGTACCCAAGGTCATCTAGGTTTTCTCCAATGTTATCTTCTAGGAAGTATTTTTTAAGTTTGTTTATTTGTTTGTTTATTTATTTTGAGAAAGACTGACAGAGACAGTACATGGCAGTGGTGGGGCAGACAGCGGGGGATAGGGGTAGGGGAGCAGAGAGAGAGAAAGAGAGAGAGAATCCCAAGCAGGCTCCACCCTTTCATCATAGAGCTAGATGTATGGCTCAAACTCAGAAACCATGAGATCATGACCTGAACTGAATTCCAAGAGTCAGATCCTTAACCCTTAACCCACTGAACCACCCAGGTGTCCCTCTTCTAGGAGTCTTATAGTTTTGTATCTTACACTTAGGCCTATGATCCATTTTGAGTAAGTTTTGTGAAGGTTTTAAACTCTCTGTCTAGACTTTTTATTTTTACATGTAAGTGTCAAATTGCTTCAGAAGCATTTGTTAAAAAGACATACCTTTGCTTGATTATATTGTCTTGGCTCCTTTGTCAAAGATCAGTTGACTATGTTTGTGTGGGTCTGTTTCTGGGCTCTATATTGATCTATTTGTCTATTTTTTTTCTAATGCGACATGATCTTGATTACTATTGCGTTATAGAAGGCCATAAAGTTGGGTAGTGTCAGCTTTACAAATTTGTTCTTAGGTGTTTCATAGAGTCCCTTTATGAGGGTGAGATTAACCCTTTTTATTTATAGTAACTAAAGGTTTTTGTTCCTAAGAAAGAATAGATGTTATATTTTGTTAAATATTTTTCTTGCATCTATTGAGATGATCATATGGTTTTTCTTTTTCATTCTGTTAATATGATGAAGTATACTGATTGATTTTCAAATACTAAACCAGTCTTACATTCCTAGAATAAACCCTATTTGATCCTGATATATTATAATTTTTATAGTTGTGGGATTTAATTTGATAAAATGTGCTAAGAATTTTTGTGTTAATTATTTTGAGAGTTATTGGAATGTAGTTTTCTTTTACTGCAATGTTTTTGTCTGATTTTAGTATTACAGTAGTGCTGGTTTCATAGGATGGATTATATAGTGTTTCCTCTTCTGTTTTCTGAAAGAGATTCTGCAGAATTGGAATTACATTTTCCTTAAATGTTTGGTAAATTGTGAAGCCATGTGAACTTTGAGCAGTGTGTGTGTGTGTGTGTGTGTGTGTGTGTGTGTGTGTCCAGGGTGGGAAGCAGGGGTGAGTTTATAATTTTAAACTTAATTTTAAAAATAAATCAGTATTTTCAGTCTTTATATTTACCCATACATTGTTAGCTCCCAGTGTTCTTCATTCCTCTGTGTTGATCCAGATTTTTATCTTATGCCATTGTCCTCAGAAATTCTTTAATATTTTTTGTAGACTTGCTGGCAGTGAACTTGTCTAGCTCTTATGTCTGAAAAAGCTTTCCTTTCACCTTTATTTTTAAATGATATAGAGTTATAAGTTGATGGCCTTTTTTTCATTAAAGGTGTTGCTCCTTTGTTTTCTGGCTTACTTGTATTCCAGTAAGAAATCTATTGTTAATCTAATTTTGTTACACTTTTTTCTCTGTCTTCTGTTAAGAGTTTATCACTAGCTTCAAACAATTTGATTATAATGTGCCTTGGTATAGTTTTTTTTTTTTTTTCACATCTCTTGTACTTGGGGTTTGTGAGGCATCTTGAAACTATGGGTCTATAGTTTAATTCAAGTTTGGAAAAATTTTAGGCAACAGTTCCTTCAAATAATTTTTGTCATTCCTGTAATGCCCCCCCTTCCCCTTTTAGGGACTCAAATTAGGGCCTATCTGACCACTTGAAATTGTCCCACAGCTCTTTGAATCATTGGTGAGGTTATTCCTCTGGTGTGTGAACTTCACAAGTGGTTTTCATTTTCCACTCCCCCACTTAGGACAGACAAGAAGGCTCAGGTGGGCTGGAGTTGGGTAAATCCCAGGCCTCAGGTCAAGTAGGCACTGAGAAAATTGGTCTGTTTAGACTTTGTTAACTAATTCTTACTGAGGGCAGGCCTTGTTAAGAATGGTGTTTTGGTGCATTTCAAAATGGCTCCTTTTCCTTTCTCTCATCCAGAAGTAAAAGGGGATTTTTTTCAGCTGTTCATTGTGGGAACCTGGTTGAAATCCTGAAGATAAAACTCAGCAAAAGTGAGTGAATATTTTGCACAACTGAATGCTGGATATTTTTGTATTCTCTCTTTTGTATTCTTGGGCTTTGTTCTCAGATACAGATAATTTATTTGGAAATAATTTGATTCCTTTTTTAATGTTTTTTTTTTTTTTGAGAGACAGAGAGAGGCAGTGCGAGCAGGGGAGGGTCAGAGAGAGGGAGACACAGAATCTGAAGACAGGCTCTAGGCTCTGAGCTAGCTGTCAGCACAGAGCCCAACGCGGGGCTCAAATCCATGAACTCGAGTTCATGACCTGAGCCAAAGCCTGAGGCTCAACTGCTCAATCGACTGAGCGACCCAGGCTTTAAAGTCTTGCTTTAAAGCTAAGGTAGAAAAAATAAAATAAAATAAAATAAAGCTAAGGCGAGATATGTAACATTCCAACATTCCTCCAGGGCTAATTTGGCCACCCTGGTAAGAGAACTTTTCTTAATCTACCTCATGTTGCTTGCTTCTGAGGTTTTTCTCTTCACTGCTGGGAACAGGAACTGTCCTTGAACTACTGGACAGTATTCCCTCTAATGCCTTTTCCCAGCCCCTTGTTAATTTCTTCACATGCATGAGCTGATAATAACCTAGAGGAAGTTTCTAGAGGGATCCTCCATGAATCTCTGCAGTTCCTTACGTAGCTCTCTAGCCACCCTGGCCTTTCTTGTCTTCCAGCAATACCTGTTCAAGTCAGGGAGGCTGCTGAGCTGTGCCTGGCTTCCCTTTTCCTCACCAAGTCATGCAGACATGTTTCAGGAGTTTTTGTCTTTAGTCACCGGAGCATAGTTTCTTGAGATTTATTGTTTATGTATATTCTGCGCCAGCCTGTCGTTTTACTAGTTTAAAGTTAAGAGGGGCCTGTTACTCAGTTTTGGCCAGAATAAAAATTCCCTCATTTAAAAATTTTGTTTTTAATAATTATCTGAATTGGATGGTTATGGTTTATGTTTATTTGGATTTTTGTAACTCAGTGGCATTAAACCTATAAATTGTGCAAATTTAATTCAGGATAATTTAAGAATTTTAGTGAACTCTCCGTGTTTAAATTTTATATACTGCAAACAAATAAATCCTGCAACCAAAAAAGCCTCCATCAAATTTTAGGAATTCTGTATTCTCAAAATTGGACAGATCAATTGATTGTAAAGTATCTTCATGCTACTGACACATTTTGGCACCGTCTTTTGTTTAACTTAGTTGAAGTACATTGAGAGTGAATTTTGCAAAATATTCAGTAATGAGTTGGTTATACAAAGTGTTTTTGATGTAAGTTTATCTCTTCTCGAATGGAGACATTATTATCATTATCACATAAGTGTAAAAGCTGAGGCTTACAGAGCTTCTGACATCGCTTTACTGTGTCGCTAAGAGAATCAGAGTGAGTAATGAGACTGACATATTGCAGGGTGTAGAAGTAAATACGCTCTGCTCTTCCACATCATTGATTTAGTCGTTGCTGTAAATTCTTGGGCAAATCTGTGAATTAACAATACAAATGTAGAGGTGCCTGGGTGGCTCAGTTGGTTGAGTGACCGACTTTGACTCAGGTCACGATCTCAACAGTCCGTGGGTTCAAGCCCCGCATCAGGCCTCTGCTGACAGCCCAGAGACTGGAGCCTGCTTCCAATTCTGTGTGTTCCTCTCTGTCTGCCCCTCCCCTGCTCATGATCTGTCTCTCTCTTTCAAAAATAAATAAAAATGTTAAAAAAAATTTTAAAAAACCAATACAAATGTAATGAGTTTATTTGTAAAAGTTGAGGAAGCTACATTTATGCTAGCTCCAGATTTTGTTACATGAAGTTATAAATTATTATGTACATTGATGTTTATTAAATCCCTCTAAGGGGAGGGACCTCCCACTTTATTCCCTCAAAGGAATCAGTCTTACTGTAATGTTGCTCTCCTCAAAAATGGGAATGAACTATCTGACTAATGGTATTTGGAAAAGCTAGTCTGAGCCTGGATTGCCCAACACTTTCCTGATTCTCTACCTTTTCTTCTCCATCTTTCACAATTGTTCTGATTTGCCTCTTATCTGCGGGAAATCTGGGATAGAGTACTATTCAGGACCTATTAAGTCTGCCAGACTCACTGGTCCTCTTTATTCTGCCTTGTCTCTTGGATTCTTGGGCTCTTGGCATTTAGTGTGTTGAGAAGAGGCCAGGATCTTCTGGTGACTGACTGATAAGGCTTCATTTGGAACCCTTAGAGAACTTTTTTTGGCTTCCTAGTCACATATTCCATCCAGCTTTACCAGCAAAAATTTTGATGTTTTAAGGTTTGTTTTTAAAGGTGAGAGGATATGATAGATCATCCATTTCACAAACCACAACAGGGGTCTTCAAATCATATACTTATTTCCTAAGAGTAAAAAGAAAATCTCTTCAATTAATCACGTATTTATGTGTCAAGCCCCTATCTCTAGCATCATATTAATATTTGTCAGATATGCAAAGATACAGGTACACTGGCTATTCAATGTTGCAATACTTTTGTGCAATATAGTAAACATCTCATTCCCCAGGCTCCCAAGCACCCACCCAACGTCTCAGCATTCATAGTCCATCATTCAGGGCCATCCTGAGCAACCCCAAAATAACAACTAATGAGTAAATAGCTGGCATAATAGGAAACTGCTAAGACTCCATCCAAGCGCTGCAGTTGGCATCTATTTTGATTGTGAGACTCATGGCAAATAGGCTGTGGAAAAAATTGACTATCACCCCTGCCTAACACATTAAAAAGAAGGTAAGCTTAAAAAACATATTATAAAATATAATAGAGAACACAAGAACACTTTTTGTTTACTAAAATCGATAACATCTTTTAAATAAGTTTTTATGTGTAAAACTACATTAAGTGTATAATATTTTTCCTCTGCTGGTACTTATAAAAATAATGTGAGAGGGGAAAAGTAATAAAGTGAGAGGGAAAAATAATGAAAGACAAAAAAAAAGAAACTACTCAAACTCTGCCTTTTTTAGTCAGTTTTTATTTATTTATTTTGAGAGAGTGTGTGGGTATGCTCACACATGTATGGGGGAGGTGCAGAGAGAGAGGAGGAGAGAAAACCCCAAGCATGCTCTCAACCTTCAGTACAGAGCCTGACATGGGGCTCTATCTCATAACTGGGAAATCATGTCCTAAGTCTGAAGTCCAACATTTTAACTTGCTGAGCTGCCCAGGCACCCTCAAAACTGCCTTTCTTTGACAAAAGATATTTTTAAGTTCATTCATTCATTTTGAGAGAGACAGAGAGAGCACAAGTGGGGGGGGGCAGAGAGAGAGAGAGGGAGAGAGCAAGAATCCTAAACAGGCTTCATGCTGCCAGCACAGAGCCCAATGGGGGGCTTGAACTCACGAAGCCATGAGATCATGACCTGAGCTGAAACCAAGAGGCAGATGCTTAACCAGGTGAGCCACCCAGGTGCCCTTCTTTGACAAAAGATTTAAAGTGGCTTATAGGAAATACATTTAATAGAAATACAAAATAAAATATAAGTTTGAGCAGTCACCAAAGTGAGATGAAACTAAATATATAGATTTCTAGGCTTCCTGGACTATGTAGTTACTTAAAGTGGGTGATGCATTTCATTCTGAGACTCCTAGCAGTGAAGTTTAAAGAAATCCAATAACAGAAGAAATTTAAAAAAAAGTTGTGAAGTATTTTTATATCTCTGGATGAATGAGGACTTTTTAGCTTAAAAATAAATACAGAAAATCATGATGGAAATGGTAGATTTAACTACATATAATTTTAAATATATGTTATATCAAAAACGTAATCTGTCTTTAAAGGAACATAACAGACTCAGAGAAATATTTCTAGGAAATATGATATTATGTGATTTTTTTTCTTCTGGATTTGCAAAAGATGCTTGAGAACTCAGAACGATCGTCCTTGGTAGATTTTTCTCCTCTTTCAAATATTTTAAATGTCTGGAAGAACAGATGTAGAAACCTACTAAGTGATCCACTTAATTTTTACTAGTTCCCCTCTCCCCCATTCTGGAGCTCTGTCCTAGGATGCATGCTTTTGGTAAAGTTCTACTTTATACAGAAATACAGAAATTACAGGAGTGACTTCTAGGTAGTGTTCGTTGTTCAGATATCCCTATTACCCTGTTATAGCCACAGATAATTGAACAGCTGATTTAAGCCAGTGAGCCTTTTCCAGGAACTTTGAAACTGAATCCAGGTGGTTGCAATCAGTCTGGCATCATTTGTAAGGGAGAAAATGTGCAGGGGGCTATTAGTGATGACAGCGCTCTCTCGTGAATGCTATAAAGCAGATAAAAGTCATTTTCAGAGTGGGGGAAGAGTAAAGCAGATCAGCAGGGAGGCCAGAGAGGATTTTGTGCTTTTTTTTCCCTGTAGCTTTTCAATTATTGGCTCCAAACCCTTCTTTGGTTTTAGCTGAAATCCTGCCCTTCCCTTTCCTGAAAAGCATTTATTTATAACAAGCCTTCCTCTTTGTTTAAGTTAGCTGCCAAACAGTTCATAGAAGACATGGACCCATCAGAACTTTCAATGTATCCTCCTGAGTCATTCCTGAGAGTGTAAATTCCAGGCTCCGAGCCTTGACCTCTGATTACTCCTCAGGAGTTTGGCTCTGAGGTTGTGGTACCTACCTCCACAGCTGACTGAGGTATGCAAGCCTTGTGTTAGCTCAAATGTCCCTCCTTCTTGTGACTTCATGTTACTTTTAGATTCTGACTTCTGTAATTCCCCACACTTCCATCTGGTCACTGCACAAAGAAACAAATTAAGAAGTGTTGACATTTCTGGTAGAGACAGCTTGAAAATTTTTTTAAAAAATATTTTTACATGACAATATACCTTTAAAATTCAATGTTGAGGGACACCTGGGTGGCTCAGTCTGTTAAGCCTCTGACTCTTGATATCAGCTCAGCTCCTATCTCATAGTTCCTGAGATTGAGCCCTTCATCGGGCTCTGCACTGACAGTGCAGAGCCTCTTTGGGATTCTCTGTCTGTCCCTCCCCTGTTTGTGTATTCTCTCTCTCTCTCTCTCTCTCTCTCTCTCAATTATAAATAAACATTAAAAAAATAAAATTCAATGTTAAATTTAAACATCCATTATTGCATTTATAAACCATTTTGCTGTATGTTGACAACACTACATTATTCTAGTCCAAATAGTCTCAGAATAACAATTTTATGAAAACATGTATTAGTTGAGAGTCCCTTTATATAATAAGAAAGTCAATTCCTGCAGTGTTCCAGCAGCTGCTGAGATTAGAAAACAAAGTGAGAAGTCATCAGAATGTTTTGAAGAATGACTAATTTATAATTATTTACAAAGACCATGTATAGAATTAATACATAGCTTTTATCATATAAATTCTAACTTATATAGTAGGTACAGTAGGGATTATGAGGAAGAGTGCTGCCATTCTGCATGGTACAGTAATGTGCTGTCTTGTGGAAAGAGGTCTATTGTGCATTGTTAGAGATTGAATGGTCAGGAGAAATTTTCTTATTTAGGTTTTCACCCGGTAGAATAAAAATGCAGTTTGTCTTCAATCTTGAGTCCTTTGAAAATGCCTTGTTCAACAATTTATGATGTTAAGTGCTATAGTTAAGATGACTAAGAATATTTCAAATGCTACCTATAATTGAAAACTGTTCAGAATTTTAATTTTTTAGACAAACATAAAACAATGTGGCATCATTGCTATTTGTTATAATTGATGCAAAACCTAGTGTTTGAAAGGAACCAAGAATTAAGTACATTTATCATTAGCATGCATTTAAATTTGTTGCACTCATTGCACTCAAGAGTTTGCTAAAGACCTCCCCCTCCCCTTTAGAAATAGGAGTGCAGTAAGCTGGTAAGACCTCCTGCCTTGTAGACACTTGTACTGCAGAGGATTTATACACTTAGAAAAAACACACCACATCACATCGGATAAACGTTTGTGCCCTGTTAAAAGCCAATGGTTTTGAGGCAAGATGATCCATCCTATATTAAGAAACAATTGGATTGGTGGGGCTTGAATGTTGTTTTGGTTGCTTTCAGGTGCTTATTCTCTATTCCAGAACCAGAGAGTTGCATACTCCCTCAGGGAAAACAACTCCACAGCAACTCATTATACACCAAAACGATTAACTGAACTTAATTGGGCATAGCATTTAATAAAAAGTCTCCTTTGGGAAAACAATTTTTATGTGTCTGCAACCACACAGCATAAAATTGCTATGATTTGTGTACATGTGTGTGTGTGTTTTAGTAACAACTTTATAAAAGGCTCTAGAGACTAACATCTACATGGTGTTTGCCCAGTTGTTGACTATTAGAAAAATGATGTCCATTTCTTTCAACACTTTCATGAGACTTCATCTTCTGACCAATGACTTATCAGATTCTCCAGGAATAGAATAAATGTGAATTTTGTTTGAGAAATCTTCCTCTTGGAAGTAACTCATATGAACTTCTCTATGGAGACATGTATTTCAAGCTTTATTTTGTGATAGAGGGACATTTCTTTTTTATATCTAAAAAAATGATGAAAGCATAAATCAATGAAGCACAGATTATGATACAGTTTACTGGTGCTCTTTTAAAACATTATCTTACTTGTCCATGTAACATTTTACCCAGGGTTATAATATGCTTCTTATTTGACACAGATAAAAATGCCTACCATTGTGTTGTAGAGAAATTCCAATGTATACATCATTTGTACAGTATTCTACCTTAGTTTAATAATACAATTGAAATAACTTTGAATTTTTAAAAAGCCTTAAACCATAAGTTCTGAGAGAAAAAAAATGACACTTAAAATTAGTCTTTTTACTATCAGTGAAAGGATAATGTGTATACAAGAGAAGATATGAAAAATATGCTTAGTTGTCATTATTGGTCTGAAAACTCAATTTGGGTAGAATGGAAAAGAGAAGATTTTATTCTGATTCCCTTTTTGCAATAAATTTAAAAGCTCTTAAAATTTTGGAAATACTATTTCAGGACATGTTGGCATAAATATTTGTAAAACCCTTGCCTTAAAGTAAGAACTAAATGTTTCTCAGAGGAAATGCATTTTTGACAGTTAAGTGCATTCTAAATGAATCTGTTTTAAAGTAAATATAAAATATGGAATGTTTGGTTCTCTGCTCCTTTGTTTTCAAATATAAATCTGAGTGCCCTGAAACCATTAAGCTTCACCAGTTCTTGAAGTTAAAGGTCTCCCACTTAGACTAAAGGTATGTAGTTCTTTAACCATAGCGAACACTAGCACATGAGTTTTGGAAAAGCACATACGCATAATGAAACAGATTCACCACATTTTACCCATAAATATATCTAGATTTAGTGAGGTCAAATGACTTGCCAATGATCATATTCATTAAATCTTGGAAATAGTTGTAAATGGCTAAAGGAAAGTTTACTTTTCAGTTGATTCTTGTGCTTTTGCTGATTTTTATATTGACTAAGGATTATAGTAATGTTCTATGGAGTGACTGCCTAGGTTCAAATTTTTGTTCAAATACTTACAATTATGTGACCTTTAGCGAATTACTTAACCACTGTCTGCCTCAATTTTCTCACACATAGCATGGGGATGTAATACTATTTACTTCCTAAAATTGCTATGAAGGTTAAATGACTTACAACCATTCTGAATAGTGCCTAGAATGAAAATAGTACATGGAGCTGTATAAACCCAGGACATGTGAGTAATGGTCTATCTATCTTCCATATGATGGAAAAGCTCCATCAAAGGCTTTGTTTGTGCTTCTGTTTTTTTTTATACAAGTATCCAAAGCAGTTTTATTTTTAATAGATAGAATATGGAATCAACCCAGATGTTCTTCAAAAGACGAATGGCCAACAATTCATGGTACAGACATACCATGGAATACTACTCAACAACAAAATGGAACAAAGCACTGATACACACAGCAACTTGGATGACTATCCAGGGAATATTCTAAGTGAAATAAACCAATCCCAAAAGTTAACTATTACATTATCCCATGTATATAACATTTTTGAAATGAAAAAAAAATGCTAGGAGGAAGAATGAAGGCTGGACAGGGGGAGGTGGATGTGGTTATCAGAGGGCAACAGAGAATTCTTATAATGATGGGAGTGTTTGGCATCTTAACTGGGGTGGATCCACAAGCCTACAATTGTGATGATAGGGTATAGAACTAAATACACCGTTCTACACACATGCTCATGTACACACATGCACAAATGAATGCAGGTAAAACTAGGTAAATTGAAACAAGATGTGTGGATTGTGTCTATTCAATATTCTTATTGTATTTTGCAAAATATTATAATAGATAAGTAACTATGGGGCTTCTATATTACTTTTTACAACTATATGTGAACTGCATTAGAACTGCATTTGAATCTACAACTATCTACATATGAGTTTCAGTTAAAAATAGGGTGAAGCAGAGGTTCCTTGGGATGTGAAAATTAGTATGGTAATCCATGTGTAGGAGATAGACTATTGTAAAAAGTGGACTACTGTATAGGAAAAAAGTATATGTAAAATATATCCGAGTATAGTAGAACATGAATGGAATCATAGAATCCAAAAGACACTTGAGAGAGAACTCTATCCACATGAAGGTTTTATTATTTATTGGCAAAGTGGGAAACATTAAGTATGAGGTGATGGTGGGTGTTGTTGGCATAAATTTTCTAACTGTCCTAACTTGGGAAGAAACTATTCTTTATTCTTAGATTATGCCCTTCCTACTTTTAATGTTGTAATTTTATATTTTCTTTCTTTCTTTCTTTCTTTCTTACTTTCTTTCTTTCTTTCTTTCTTTCTTTCTTTCTTTCTTTCTTTCTTCCTTCTTTCTTTCTTTCTTTCTTTCTTTCTTTCTTTCTTTCTTTCTTTCTTTCTTTCCTTCTTTCTTTCCTTCTTTCTTTCTTTCCTTCTTTCTTTCCTTCTTTCTTTCTTAACTTATAGTAGCTGTTGTTTGTAATGTCCTTCCTTAATAAAATAAAAAGCTGATAAACTTAAAAATGGAAGAAATACAAATACATGCTCCTCCTCTTCCACCAAAAAATAAAAAAGGGATAGGATAGGAAAAATAAATGAAAATAATACTCAGCAGTAAAAATATAGCTCTTCTGTGGAAAAGAGAAGTGATATTGAATATACAAATGTATGCCAGTTTACTAAGGTAAGGAAGGGAGAGCCTGGAAAGCTGAGGAGAAGGTGAAAAGACAGGAGAAAAAGCATGTGCTTCCAGAAGCTGAAAAAATGGTGAGAATGAAAATTAGGAAGAGACAAAGTGCAACCATGAATTTTCCACATTGATCACATGCACAAAATTTCTATTCAGAAGGGGTTCTTATGATTGCGGCTGGTTTGGGCTCTGGGAGATTGCAATGCACGGGTATTGAATCTCTTCAGCAGAAACTTTCTGCTGTTCATGGAGTATATTCTGTAGGTTAGATGTTGCCGACTTTCTTCATATGCAAATTTTTCCTTTTGTTTTTCCATAGTATGTTTGGGGTTGGACCTTAGGTAAAAGATTAAATCATAAATTAACATTCATCTTCTGACTGAGTTCTTTTGAGTAAGAACATCCTGGGAATTTTTCTACATTCATTACTTTTATATCACTGCTTCTCAAGTGATTGTTTAAACTTAAATTATTATGGACAATTTTAACATGCGAGGCACGTTTATGAAATCGTTTGGGGAGAAAGCTGGCTGAAATGTTCACCACTGTTTTCCACAAGCTCATCCTTCACCCAGACTCTCACATGAGTAAGCGCTTCCCTTTGGGTAAATGTCACTCCCTCTGAATGTCTCTTTTGGTTTCCTGGAGCTTCTCCATCTGGTCCTTATGACCCTGAGCCAATCCACAGTAACACGACCAGGCCTCTTCCCTTGTCACCTTTGTATTTTCAAGCCATATGGTAAATCATCATTAAAATTGCCATCATTGAGGTTTTATTTTTATTTTTTTATTATTCTGAGTACATTTTCAAAATCTGCATATAGCCTGTCAGGCTATAGCTTCTCAGTGACTGCTTCCTCATCTCCCTGGATAGAGCCTGAGGACTCAGAGCAGTGGGGTGAATACAAACCAGAAAGCGCTTCACAGAACTCACAGTCTTGTGATGGCATATACACAGACACATGTACACCGGTTTATTTATTTATTTAAAACATTTTTAGTTAATTTATTTATTTTGAGATACAGTGTGCATGCATGCACAAGCGATGAGGCAAAGGCAGAGGCCAGGGAGAGAGAATCACAAGCAGGCTCCCCACGGTCAGCACAGAACTCAATGCAGGGCTCAAGCCCACGAACCATGAGATCATGACTTGAGCTGGAGTCAGAAGCTTAACCGACGGAATCACCCAGGCACCCCACACCAGTTTGTTTTTAACCTCCATTCACACATGACGGCTTGTGTAGTACATAGAGATAGTTCTAAATATTATAAAAACTGATAGAGTTTAGTTTTTCCTCCTGCTATTAGTATTATGGATTGAGTACCAAATAGGCATTCTGAGCACTGCAGGCATTTTGGAAGTAAACTATACACTCAAAATATGGATACTCTCAGTGATAAAGGATAGCCAGGAAGAAATATTTAGATGAATGTGTGCAGTGTCAAAATTCCCAAACTGGATGTCTTCTCTTAAGAAAAATATGATTTCCAAATGACTATATTGAGAGTGAACTATACTCAGAATTTCCGTTCTGAAATTACAAAAGAGTTAGTCTGTCATCCTTTATGCCATATTTATAACTTGGTTTGCCCTCTTATGTTTGTGTATTCAACTTTCTTATGAGTTAATACCAAAATAAACTCTTTACCATTTTATAAAGAAGTAACCAGTTCTATACCTAAGTAATACTTAAAATATTTTAGTAAAGATTCTATATATTATGTATTAATACCAATCATCTATTCAGTTGTTGACCTCTAATTTAGTAAAATATTGCCATGATTATTCTCTTTGATCTACCAGAGACTTTATTCTTGAGAAAAAGAGCACTCACAGTAGGGGAAATGAGAGAATTCCAAGCAGGCTCTGCACTGACAGTTAAGAGCCCTACATGGGGCTTAATCTCATGAACCGTGAGATCATGACTTGAGCCAAAAATCCGGAGTCGGGTGCTTAAAGATACTGAGCCACCCAGGAGCCTCAAGACTTACCACTTTTTTTTTTTTAATTCCTGTAAGGCTTAGCTCCTAATTGCTTGCATTTGTCTACACCTCTGCTAACGATCACCAGGAATGAATGTGTAGTTGAACAAGTGGGGCTTAACTCTCTTGTGAGGAGAGAGACTGCACACGATGGGGTACTGAGTAACATCTTGGTAATGAGATAGTAGGGAGGACTCATTGTAGGATTTGGGCTCATGGTAGGTGGTTTTGAAGAGAGATTAAAGGTTTGCTCTGAATTGGATGCTTTCAGGAAATGTGGGAAATTTCATGATTCCATATATTAAAAGATTTTATCTAGAAGGAGGGGTACCAGAGCAAGGCTAATGCTGCAATTTATAAAGAAGCAGCAGTTACTCATATGAGCAAGGATGGGGGAATGTTGGATTATTTTTATGGTTTGGACAGTGTTTACTTCAGATCTACATAGAGATTAATCTTGGTATTTTTTTGATTCATCACAACCACTGAGTGCCTTTGTCTGATATTGATGTTCTGCAAAATTATTTATGTTCATAGGGGACCATTGGGACCTGGATGTAACAGGTAACCTCATAGTAACACCTGAAGCCAAGCCAATGCCTGATGTTAAAGACAGCTTTTCTTTTTCTCACTTTTATTTTCTGTATTTTCCTTCCATCTCTAACAGATAAGGATGTCTCTTTTAAAACTGTTGTTCTCCTTTATCATTTATCATCTTGCCCATGCCATGAGGAAGATTTCAATAGAAATAATGAAGCTCTTTTGGACTCTGTGCTTCAGTGGCAGAGTCCTCTGGTCAATGCTTTTCTAGTAAATAATTCTCTCTCATAGTGATACAAGATGTATCACTTGTCACAGACTCCTTTTGTCGTCCTGCAGGGCTTTATTAAATAGAATCAGCTGGTGATAATCCACAGTGCCTTTAAGCTTACAATACTTTGACTTCACCTTACCTCTAGTTGTTATGTAGAGTATATATAATTTAAGAATTCGATTTGGTGATGCCGGATGTGTTTAAGGAACATGGAAGCCAAGATGAGAAGATGAATGTCACAAGTGTCCGAGACTTCACATAGACAAGCTGAGAGAAAACCTCACAGGGCAAACATTGGTGAGTGAAGGATACAGTTCACTTGGCAGGCTGAGGGAATGTGGGTTTGTTTGCTTTCCTTGCTCTGAATGTCTACTCTGGAGTAGATCCCAGCTCACTAGGGGCTGTGAAGGTCATGGCATTATTTAAAACATCTACGTGTTTGCATATCAAACTAGCCTTATTTATATTATTAAGTTATCCTAGGATTCTTTAAAGTCCTGGCAATTGTTAAGAGTTTCCGGGCCTTGGTAACAGAGGACACTTTCTCTTCTCATAGTCTTCCCGTGCCTCAAAAAAATGTGTGTTGATACCCCATAGTAACAATACAGGATTATATATCACTTAAACAGTTGTAAAAGTTTTCTGTTTTTCTTTTAATGATAACCAGTGCTTCTGTGGACTTGTCCTATGTATGAAATACAATAAAATCCCTTTGTCATCTTCTCTGTTTCATTGGAAAATGTCTGATGTTATAAGGAAAAAATATGGACTCTGGAGACTGACTGAGTTCAAATCCTGGCTCCACAAATCCTTGTGTGACCTTGAGCATTTACTTCATCTCTCTGTGCCTCTGCTTTCTCATCTGATAAACCGGGTAATAACAGCAGCTCTCTCCACTGGGTCATTGTGATAATTACCTTTTATACATTTATCAAGTATTTAAAAGTTTCCAGCACACAGTAAAGATTCAATAAATAAATGTATTATTCAATGTATTATTACATAAATTCAACCTATTAATTACCTTCTAAAAATATCTATTCAATTACCAGGAAAATATGTTCATTGTCTTTTGATTCACTACAAGTCTTACCAAACCTAGTGGTATAAAACAACAGCAATAGTTTCATATTATTTCTCACTGCTCTAGGGATGGACTGAGCTTTAGCTAGTTGGTTTCTGCTCATGAGTTCTCATATGATTGCTGTTGGATATTAGCTTGAGAGGGTTCTTCTCTCTTAAATCTGGCTGGTAGCTGGATTCTCAGCAGAAGCAGTTGTCTAGAACAGCTGCATGTGGCCTCTGGTTGCAGTCTGGGGTTCATCCACCATGGTACTCAGGTTCCCAGGGCAAGCTTCCCCAGAGTATGAGCTGGAAGGGAGCTGTATCTTGTTTTCTATTTAATCTTGTCTTATGTCTTAGAAGCAGCTTAAGACTAGCCCATATTCAAGGGGAAGTAGATTTCATATCTTGATAGGAAGAGAATTAAGGAATGTGAGGACCTATTTTAAAACCAACTCTCCAATTCTAACAAAGTAAAGCCAAAAAAAATGTTAGAGATTTAGTATAGGTCACTCAAATATTCTTCCCAACTCCTACAATATTTGTATTATAATAAGTGGTCAGGCACATTCTCTCCACCTCTTCCACCCACACCCCTAATAACTGGGGAAGAGGGAAGGACTACAGCATTTGACCTAATATTCTAGTTTTCATAATGGCTCATTTGGATTTATATATGACTAAAATTCATTGGAGAGCTGCAGTATCCAATGGTATATCTGAAATAATAATTTTGTCTATTATCTTGAGCTTCTGTGCTGGTTAAATATTATGGTCACCTTAGCCAGACTACAGTGCCCAGTGTTGGTAGATCTAGCTGTGAAGCTATTTGGATGGATTAACATAAAATTACTAAACTTTAAAGTAATAGAAAATATTCTTGGTAAGGTGGGTGGGCTCTATCCAATCAGTTGAAGATCTTAAGAGCAAAACCGAGTTTTCCCAGAGAAGAATGAATTCTGCCTCTAAGATTGTAATACAGAAATGCAGCCTGAGTTTCTAGTCTGCTGCCCCCCACCCTACAAATTCCAGACTTTAAGGCCTCCTACAATTGTGTCAGTTCTTTAAAAGAAAATATCTCAATATACATTTATATCTATCCTAATGGTTCTGTTTCACTGGAGAACCTTGACTAATACAATTGCTACTTAACATTTTATAATTGTGACTTTTATACTTTTAAGTACATGATAGGGACATTGAGTGCAGGGAATTTATATTCTCCAGGACTATGCCCTATGAATACTTATTGAATGAATCAATGAAAACTTGGTGACACTTTCCTCATAACTTATAAAGCTATTTATTTCATTAGTTTTCACTGATGGCTAAAGGACCTGAAGGTCAACTTAGTTTTTCTAAATCAACACAAAGTCATTTATATGTTAATTTATAATTCAACATTTTATCTGTATTTTGAGTAAGACTAGATACAGGGGCTAGGTTAAAAATCACTGGGCTTGCTCTGAAACTGAAATAGAAATATTTGAAAATGTCAGCAGCCTTTTCATTTACAGCATAATCTACTCCATTTATTAACATATATTGAGAGGTATACTACTCCTAATTTATATACTTGACCAGATTCAGAAAGTTAGAGTATTTAGACATTACAGAGTAGTTATTTTGAAGTGGCCACTCCCTTCAAATGGGATTTGATTATCAGTAGGTTGCCTGGATTTTTATTTTTCTATTTATTTGTATGCATCTTCCCAACTTGTATTTTTTTGCTGCTTTATACATTCAATTTTAATATGAATTTAAGAAGTGAGAGTTGTTTGATGTCCAAGAACCTAATATTTTAAGCTCAGGATATGAGATTGCAGAAATTTTATTTGATTATGTGTTGTATCTCATTAGCATACAGGTGCCTGAGTGGTTCAGTCAGTTGAATATCACTCTTGATTTAAGCTCACATCATGGTCCCAGAGCTGTCAGAATCCCAGGGTCGCGGGCTCAAGCCCCATGTCAGGTATGGAGCCTGACCTTCTGCCCCTCTCCAATGCTCACTCTCTCTCTGTCTAAAAAGAAAAAACCCTTTTAGCATTCATAATTGAGTCTAGGCAAATCCTGAAACACACCATACACATTTTCTACATCATTTTTTTACCCGTATCCCAGCATCTATGGTAGAGTGTTCCCTATATGTTTTACTCATTGTCTTAATGTTTTAGTAGAATTCCCTTATGTAAGAAGAACTACTTTATTCAGAATTTTTTGAAGTTTTATTTATTTAAGTAATCTCTACACCCAACATGGGGCTTGAATTCATGACTGTGAGATCAAGAGCCCCATGCTCTTCCTACTGAGACAGCCAGATGCCACAAGAATTTTAAAATAAAATTTTAATTATTGAAAGCTAAGTTTTTAGGATCCTGGCCTTTAAGAGTATATGGATTTTCATGGCTTCTATCACAGTGATTCCTGGATTTCCGAGATTCTATCATTTACGAACCACCCCACATTACTTTTTTTATTTACTTCTACCGCTTTTGCTGCCTATGAGTGGGCAAAATGGATTCTGTACCTAGAACCAGAGAATATTTTGCCCAATCTGTGCTCTTTGGTTACATTCCCTCTTGCTTCCCTCCACCTCACCTACTTCTCTTTAGAATAAGACACTGGTTTTACACACACACACACACACCAAGAACAAGACAGAAGCTGAGAGATTCAGGGCTGGATTCAGGGTCCTTGCTCTATTATCCTATGCCACTGGTACTTCCATTATCTTCACTGTCAGCACACTATAACCACTTGTCTCCCCTCCACTTTGTAAGCTTGTGTTCACAATGTGCATCAAGTCACCAGTGCCTAGCAAAGAAACTGACACATTGTAGACGTTAACAATAAACACATAATGAATCAGAGATTTTATAATCACTTTTCATTCAGGTGGAGAAAAATATTCTTTGAAAGAAGGTAAAAATGCCTAGAGACCAAATGCTAACAAAGAAATATTTGCAAGTTTTGAAAAGCTTGAGATACTTGACTAATTACTAATTTCTAATCTTTTCCAGCCTCATTCCTAGTTATTACCTGAGCTGAATGTATTGTTTTCATATGTTAACAAAAATATTATATAAGCAATGAGTCTATAGAGTATATGCTTATTAAGAAGCTAAAAAAATTAAAATAAAAAACCCAGGCCATTTTTAAGTAAGAACGTGGCATTGAATTTATTATGTTCTGCATACGTTATTTGCAAAAAGATTACCTCTAGTATTTAAATGATGAAAAGAAAATTATATTTAAGACATAAACCAAATATATATGTGTGTATATTTTGCAAGTATAAATGTATGTTTGTGTATATATGAATTTACATTATGTATGTCTCTATAAAATAGTACATGTCAGAGGGTCATTATAAGGATTAAATATAAAGTGCTTTGAATAATACCTGGAACATAAAAAAAATCATATGATTTTTTAATATTATGGTTTTCAATATTTATAAACATTTTTGGGCTTAGGCAATTGCTTTTGCTCTTTTCATTTTTACAGAAAATAAGAGATAAAGCATTCTGGTCATCAAAGCTAGTTAGCATATAGGGACAATTTGTGTTTTGGAAATCAATGGACTGAAAGGGACATCTATAGCCACTCAGGCTAAGATGATTATGCATCAGTGCTTACAGTCAAAAAGCTATCATTCTTCCTTCATTTCTTTGGCCAGAGGAAAGTTCCATCTGTGAGGTCACACTCAAACAGGACCTTTGCTCCTAGTGGTCTTGGATCAGTTCCTCTCAGTTTCAGATTGCAGCTTTGTGTCTCTTAGAAGTTAAACACTTTTAGAAATTTTCATCTAAAATTAGTTTTCCAGAAAACACACCCTAGTTTTATTTTTCTTGATGTATTTCTTTGCTTTTCCTCAGATATATTATACTTCAAGAGGTGTCTCTATACACACTAAATGCTGTCATTTCTATATACATATTAGTATGTTTTTTCCCCTACTGTATTTCACTTAATGAAGTAGTTGCTCAAAAAAAGTAAAAGAAATTAATGGTTACCCTGTAAAATTTTTTGTTTAAGTAGAATAAATATGTTTGAACTCTGTATTTTTATTTTATGGACTTAAGCCTATATTTTACTGACTGCCTTCCCTCTTACTCATTGAAAAAAAAATTGCATGCCTGTTATCTCCTCTATTTTTAAATACTCTTTCCTTTCTCAATTTTTACACGTCTAAAACACAGCTGGACTTAACTTCCTATTAAGTTGTAAAGTAATTTACAATTTTTAAAGTTCTTTTATGCTTTTATTCTTCCAAAGGCTATATGAGATCATCATGAGACGAGAATAATGCCCCTCACCCTATTTCTGAAAAATAGCAAAAAATAACACAGTAACCTGACAAAGTTAAGCTTCCCAGTAAATATTATGCAGTGGTTTGGTGTTACATTGTTTTTCTCCTAAATATATCCGTTGCATCATGCTACTTCCAATGCTGAAAAAGGTTATGTAATGAGATGATTCTGATTTAAAAGTAAAACTGTAAAAAGAAGTAATTTCAAAACCTAGATTTTTAATAATTATTCTTGTCCTAGATGATTTCTTTGTGTTAACAAAAGGAAGCAAGGTAAGAAGACTCAACTTCTCCCAACTTGCCCTCATTAGTTCTTCATATCCGTCAACATTAACCATAGTCACTTAGGAAGAGTGGCCATTTCTCCAGTGTAGTGAGAGATGAAGGAAAAGAAGGTGAAAGGGGAGGTTACAGATTGTTCATCCAGTTTTCTCATTCTGGTACGTTGGCAAGAAATTCTCCAGCAGGGAGTTTCCTTCAGGGTATGAGTGGCCGGAGGTAACCAAAATGACCCCTTTTGCCCACTGACTGACTTCTGTTTGCCCACCCCTCTTTTTCTACACAGAAGAAACTGTTGATGCTTACTACTTCCCCAGGATTAGTATTTTAGATAATAATAACTTCTCTTATTTTCTTCCAAGATCACTCAGAGAAGCAGAGTTCTATTAATAGATCAAATGCTTTATATTTATTGTTTAGCAAACAAATTTTAGAAAAGAAAATTGAACTGGGTCATTATTCATGATGAACTCAAAATTTTCTCTGAGGCATTTATTCAAAGAGATACATTCAAATTCAAATTATATTTAGAATACCTCTGTAACATTAATTATATAAGCAACACATTAATTGCATTGCCTTCATTAATAATTAAAACATGCCAGATAAATCTAACTCCACCTTATCATGACTGCAATCTTGGGCCTCTTCATCCTTCTCCAGAACTATAGAAATAACTTCTCATGTGTATCTTTTTTTTGTCTTTTTATTTCTCATATTTGAGTTGCACAATATATGGAACTGCAGAAAATAGAATATTATTTTGTTTTTGACATCAAAACAGTGTTTTGCAATTTGCTTGCCCCCCTCACACTCAATGATAAATCTTGAAAGACATTTCTATGCTAGAATATAAAATCTACCTCATTCTTTTTATCTGTTGTACTGTATTTCATAATATGGTATATTCTCTATTGTCATTTAGGTTATTTCCAACTTTTATTGTTACAAGTATACCACAATAAGCATCCTTGAACATGACTCATTAAGTTCAGGTGTCAGTGTTTTTCAAGGATGTATATGGAAAATTAAAGATGGAGGATTATAGAAAAGGTACCCATAGTCTCAATTATACTAGATATTGCTAAATTTCCCCATAAATCATTAGCACAAATAATATTAAATAAGCAGGGAACATTTTCCACAGTTTTAATAGCATTTGTCACACAGCTTCACATTTTTGCCAGATCAGTGAAAAATGGATTCAGGTTAACTATTCTTTTTCCAGGGTGGGATAATTGTAATTTAAAAATGCTAAAAATAATGTCATGTGATGCACTAAGCAAAAAACAAGTTGATATATTAAACTTTTTTCTTTCTTTCTGTTACATTATACAGTTAGATGCCCTTGTTCAGAGACTGCTCTTAAACTCTTTAGGGCAGAACTTCCTCCTCTCATCCCAGTAGGACTGTTAATTGGTTTCTGAATCTGATTACTTATGATACACATCAGATCAACGGTAAAAGCACTAAGCACTTTATTTCATTTTCGCAGTCCATTGCCAAGAAAAGCTGCTAAGTTCCCATAAAACCAAGAGATGGCCCATCCTCCTAAAAAGCAAGCAAGCAAGCAAAAAAAGAAAAAAGAAAAAAAAAAACCCAAAACCCTAAACAGCTGTAACGGACAACTTGTTAAAGAAGCCATTCCTCAGAGTCAGTTCCTCGGTTGGGATGCTTAGAAGAGTCAGAGCGTATTCAGGCTTTCAGTGCACTGTGTGTTGTACACAACTATTTGTTTTTACTTAGGTGAAAGCTCAATGTGAGCTTCAGGGCCTCAAGGCTTGGCTTGAACAATCAAATCAAGTTATTTTCAGTACTAGGGGTGCATCCACAGCTTCAGTGGCGGTGCTGTGATGGTGATAAGGAGGCCCAGTGGCCAAGAGATTCAGACTATTGAACAGGAATAAAAAGGGAAGCCCCAATCTCAATAAAGAGTGTTAGGGAAGAAGAATGTGCTAAACTCTTCATCATCTACAGCAGTGCCAGTGCAGAGGAAAAGTGAACTCTAAAATATGTTTAAGGTATAAACATTCCAATTATATGTTGTAATATTTGTTGTAGATGAAAGAAAATATTTTATAAAGGCAATAACTTTCCAATGAAGGAAGGAATGAATGTGTCAGCATAGTTTAATTATTAAGTCATACTAAAATAGACATCCAAGTTGTATATGAGCATTTTGTCAGATACCCTATCCATATGGCTTCATGTGAGGATTTTATCTCTTTGTTTTACTCATGTATAAATTGGAGTTACTAATATTTTACTGATAGCTTCATAGGGCTATGAGTGTCAGAAGAGAACATATAAGTCATATGGGTAGCCTCTAAACCACAGTTATGGATTCCTTCATTTGTTTACTAAACAAGTAGTTATTGAGTATATATTATGTCCCAGAAATACATACACACACACACACACACACACACACACACACACACACACACACACACACAGTAATATGTATAATCAATTTGGGGGAAGGAATGTGAACTCTTAGGTATGATGACATCCTGTAGCAAGAATTCTCATCCGAGAAGATACATGTAAGCTAACAGGAGAAACTGGTAATTAAAGCAAGGCCAGAAGTGCGAGTTTAAGTTACTCAAACTAGGGCAACATGTTTACGAGGGCAGAGATTACTGGTACTTCATGTAGCAAAAAAGTATGTAAAATGCCTCTGGCAATACATTATCTGTGAAGTTCCTTGCACTTTTCTGTAGTTATTTTAATGTTAATTTCAAACTCTTCTATAGTAACATGTATATATGGTATAATTCAGGATATTTGCCTTAAAAGCAAAATGAACTAGGAAAATGAGCTAACTTACCAACATGGAGTAATTTTTATTTGAATTATATATTCCAGGGCCAGATAGAAGGCTTTTATATCCTTAATTCATATTCTGTTGTTATTTAGGAGTTTTATGTGCATTTGTTCCATTTCTTTAAAACTAAAAACAAAATGCTCTTTAATACCTTCAGCCTGTATTCAGCAATGGCTGTATCTTTCAGCAGCCTTAATGAGTTCCTTTGCCAAACAAAAATGCGAGGTATAATTTTGTGGGCCTGCTGAGTTAGTAATTCCAGTTGTATCCCTTTACTATGTTATATAAGCCATTTTTGTTCTTAGGCTAATAATTAATTTAAAATTAATACTCTTCTGAGTATAAAATATCAATACTAAAGAACACTGATATCAGGCAGAAAAGTAGAACATTTTAAATGAAAAATCACATGATGCTACCACCCAGAGACAGACACTGCTAACATTATGGAACATACATTTACATCTTAACTCTTTTTGTTTAAAATATTTAGATCTATTTAAGCAAAACTGAAATTACTTACAATATGTATGAATGCATTTAGCTCTTTCTAATACCTTTAATATTTCTCTGATTAATAAATATTACTTTTATCTGTAAAACCTTCAACAAATTTTATCTAAACAGAAAGCTTACTCAGAAATACCTATTGCTAAATATTTAAGTAGTTTCAACTTCTTACTAATTTAAATAATGCTATCTTAAATATTTATGTATATAAATGTTTGTGTATTTATTTAATTTGTTCCTGGCAGTTGCTAGAAATGTAATAGCCAGGTTAAAAGTAACAAGCATTCTTGATACATATTGCCAAATTGCCCTCCAGAAATAATGTACAATTTTACGTTTCTATTAGTTTTTTGTGCGTTTTCATTTATTCCACAGGAGTAGCCACTTATTTTAAAATTTCCTACCATTATGATAGTCTTCAAAATGTATCCTATGCTTAAATTTGTATTTCCTAGATTAAAAGAAAGACTGAATTTTAATTAAATTTTGATGTAGAAAAGCTATATATGATGTATAAAATGCTGAGTTTGGAAATAAGTATAAACTGGTGAAACCATCAACCATGGTCTATGTCACAATCTTGTCTATGACCTGTAAAAGTTTGCTCCCACCTTCTTCTTCTTATTACTATAATATTTTGTTATAACACTTAAGAGTAACTCTTTGCAAACTTTTAAGTATATAACACATTGTTATTAACTATAGGCGCTGTGCCTATTTTTATCTACAGTAGATCTCCAGGACTTCATTTTGTATAAATAAAGCTTTCTACTTATTTCTAATATCTTCCCATTTACCTCTAGACCCAGCACCTGACAGCCACCATTTCACTCTGCTTCTATGGGTTTTACCTTTTTAGACTCCTCATATAAGTGATATTTGTCTTCCTGTGTCTGACTTATTTCACTCACTATCCTCCAGGTATATGCGTGTTGTCATAAATGGTCGAGTTTCCATCTTTTGGCTGAATAACATTCCATTGTTGTATATATCCATTTTTCTTATCCATTCATTTGTCAATGGACATGTATTTGTTTCTACATCTTCCCTATTGTGAATAGGGCTACAGTGAACACAAGAGTGCTAATATTTCTTTGAGATTCTGATTTCAGTTCTTTTGGATGAATACTCAGAAGTGGGGTTACTAGATCATATGCTGGTTCCCTTTTAGTGTTTTCAGGAATCTTTACACTGTTTTCCATAGTGTTTGTACCAATTTACATTCCCACTAACAATCGCCAAGAATTTGAATTTCTCTACTTCTTTTCCAACATTTACCTTTATTTATTTATTATTTTTTTAATAATAGCCATCCTAGTAGTCTAAGATAATATTGTGGGTCTTGATTTGCATTTCCCTGATGATTAGTGATTTTGAGCACCCTTTCAGGTACCTGGTATTTGCACATTGTCTTTGGAGAAATGTCTTTTCTGTTTCTTTACTCTTTTCTTAATTGAGTTTTTCGTTTTGCTATACAGCTGTAAGTGAGCCTTATATATTTTGGATATCACAAATGCATGGTTTGTAAATATTTTCTTTCATTTTTTAGGTTGTATTTTAATTTTGTTGGTTGTTGTCTTTGCTGGGCAGAAGCTTTCTAGTTTGATATAATCCTATTTTTCTATTTTTGCTCTTGTTGCTTCTGCTTTTTGAGGCCATATTCCAGAAATCATTGCCAAGGTGGGTATCAAAAAGCTTTCCTTCTAGGTCTTTATGGTTTCAGGTCTAACAGTTAAATCTTTAATCCATTTTGAGTTGGCTTTTAGGTATGGTATGAGATAGCCATTTTTCCTAACACCGTTTATTGAAGAGACTATCTTTTCTCCTTGTGTATTCTTGGCACTAGTCAAATATTAGTTTGCTGAATAGTTCAATAAGTCAGACACAGGAAGACATATATCAGTTCCACTGATTTTATGCCAGCAGTATACTATTTTGATTACTATAGCTTTGTAATATATTTTGAAATCAGGGAATGTGATATTTCCAGCCTGATTCATCTTTCTCAACATTGCTTTGGCCACACAAGGTCTTTTGTGATCCTTATGAATTTTAAGATTGTTTTTGATATTTCTGTAAAATATACCATTGGAGTTTTGATGGAAATAGCGTTGAATCACTTTGGAGATTATGGGCCTTTTAAAAATAGTAATTTTCCCAATCCATTTAATTGGGGTGTCTTTTCATTTATTTTTGTAAAAGACTGATTTTTCCCTCTGCATTTATTTTTGCTTATATATATTCTATTGTGGCCTGTTTTCCCTTTTTTTTTTTTTTACTATTCATAATATTCTTATTGGCTTATATGAGCCCTGTATAGATGGAAGCTTTGAACATTTTTGTAGTTGAAGAAGTAGTATTTCTTTTTTTTTTTTGGTATTATGAAATTGAGAAAGGAAGGAATATTTGATAAGTAGTGCTAGTTAATTATTTTGGTAGCAGAGTGAAGAAGGTTGGAGGAGTTATTAAATCTTTATACATTTTAAATATTCTACTTCAGGTAAATGTAAGAGAAAAATTGAAGAAATAATTAAGAAATTCTAGTATAATCTCTCTAATCTAAAATTGGTGAAAGACAAGGTGCCTGTGTGGCTTAGTTAGTTAAGTATCAGACTCTTGGTTTCAGTTCAGGTCATAATCTCACAGTGTGTGAATTCAAGCACTGTCAACATGAAGTCTGATTAGGATTCTCTCTCCATTTCTCTTTGCCTCTCCCTTACCTGCTCTCTCTGTCTCTCTCTTTCTCAAAATAAGTAAATAAAAAATAAATAAAATCATGAAAGCCCTTTTAAGCATCAAGGCAGTGGAAGAAATTTGTAAAGGGAAAACTTAATATTTGACCCCATTAAAAATATAGAACCTATAGGTATAATAGTCTTTAAGAAAACATTTCCAAGAGTAAATGACTTATCTTAAATTTAAAATCATAATAATAATAATAGATGAAACCAAGCAATATAGATACTAGCTCTTTTTTTTGTTGTTGAAGTATAGTTGATACAAGTTTCTACAATCAACACCTATTTAATTTCACATTATAAAATGTAGGACCATTTTATAGTAAGATATAATTCATGTATAATTGGAATTTCATATGCAATCCTTTTGAAGTATATTTTGTTTGTGTTTTGGTGGTGTTTTATTAAAGCAAGATGCTGCCTTTCTAGTTGGAATCAGTTTACTTCCAGAGAGCCCTTCTGTTTAGCCTTTATCTGGCTCAGGTCCAGTGGAAGGTGCCTTTGTTGAATTCCTCTCAGATGTCACTCTGGCACTGAAGATCAATAACCACAGTCCCAATCACTTTCATTGGCTCCAGGCTGGTGTTTGCAATTCAATATTATAACACCATACCTGGACATCAGATTATAAATATGTTCCAAACCGAAGGGATTATTCTCTCCCTTCAACATGCTCCTCCTTAGGTATCCCCTCTGTCAGTTAATCCTACTAAGAACTAATGGGCCAACCAGGCAATTAGAGAAGAAATTAAAGAACATATAGAAACAAATGAAAATGAAAATACAACAATCCAAACCCTTTGGGATGCAGCAAAGACAGTCCTAAGTGGAAAATGCATTGCAATCCAGGCCTATCTCAAGAAACAAGACAATCACAAATCATAAGAGACTCTTAAATAATGAGAACAAACTGAGGGTTGATCAGGTGTAGGGGAGGGGGAAAAGTGGGTGATGGGCTATTGAGGAGGGCACTTCTTGGAATGAGCACTGGGTATTATATGGAAACCAATTTGACAATTGTATTAAAATAAAACAACAGCAAAAGATGCAAAAATAACAATCCATACAACAATGTTGTAAATTGAAATAAACTTAAATATTATAAAAAGCAAAAAATGTCAAAAAGCTAAGAAAAGTATATAAATCATGTATGTGTGTGTATATATATATATCCTCAATTGTATATAAAAATCAGTGATGTCAACTGAGTATAAGAAAAGATGGCTGGGCACCTGGGTGGCGCAGTTGGTTGAGTGTCTGACTCTTAAGTTTGGTTCAGGTCATGATATCATGGTTCACGGGATTGACCCCTACATTTAGCTCCAAGCTTCTTGCAGACAGTGTGGAGCCTGCTTGGGATTCTCTCCCATTCTCTCTGCCTCTTTCCTCTTTGCATGCATGCACATTCTCTCTCAAATAAATAAACTTAAAAACAAACATAAGATGTGTTGCTGGAGACTTGTGTTTGGTTGAAAAATATATTACTTAATGGCATTCAAATACAAAACTTAAAAATACAGTGCCAACATGGCACAGCTAAGGACTTCAGAATTCAGTCTCTATGCCACTACATTTCTCTCTCTGGTTGGTAGGATTGATTATAATATTCAAAAGATAAAAGATCTTTATCAAATCTTTGAATTGTGGTTGTAATTTAATGTAAGTACTTAAGCTACCTTGTAGTTAGGGTTGAATAACTACAAGGTAGCTTAAGTACTCTTATATTAATTTATTTAAAAGTAGTTATTTTATGCCTGTAGGGTCATGGGCTCTGTTCTAGGTACTTGGCTTACATCTGTGGCAAGATAGATAAAAAATCTCTGTCTTTATGGGAGTTTACATTCTATCAAGGTAAATAAATATCAGAAATGATTTTCAAAAGTACTGTGGCAAAGAGAAAAGGAGACAGCTTAATGGTAAGTAGAATATATTTGTAGTGATTGCAAATTTTTTATTGAAGTATAATTAACATACAATAACCTGCTTCAGGTGTGCATCATAGTGATTCAATATTTTTGCACATTAAAAGATGACCCCATGATAAAACTAGTTACCATCTCATCACACAAAGTTATTATGGTATTATTGACTGTATTCCCTGTTCTAATGTTACATTAGCACAAATATTACACAGCATGACTTTGTTATTTTATAACTGGAAGTCTCTACCTCCTAACTACCTTTACCTATCACTCCCCTCACCCATCTTATAACCAGAAGTTTATCTCTTATATATATATATATATATATATGAGTGTGTTTCTGTCTTGTTTTTGTTTTTAGATTCCACATACAAGTGAAATCATATGACTTTTTTCACTTAGCATTATACCCTCTAGGTTTATCCATATTGTTGCAAATGAAAAAAATTCAAAACTGTATGCTATGTAATATTCCATTATATATGCATTATATATATTCTATTATATATGTGTTATATACATATTATATATTGTTATATATGTGTGTGTTATATATAATATATAATATATACATATATAGTATATGTGTTATATATATATTAACATGTATATATATATATTAGTATGTAAAATCTTTGTCCATTCATCTATCAGTGGACAAGTAGATTGCTTCCATATATCAGCTATTGCAAATGATACTGCAGTGAACATAGAGGTGCATATCTCCTTGAATTGGTGTTTTTATTTTCTTTGGATAAATATTTAGAAATGGAATTGCTATTTTCAATCATGTGGTATTCCTGTTTTTAATTTTTTGAGGAAGCTCTATGCTGTTTTCTATAGTGCCTGCACTACTGTGCCTTCCCCCTAACAGTGGGAAGGGCCCCCTTTTCTCCACATCCTCACCAACACTTATTATTTTTCATGTTTTTGATAATAGCCAATTCAATGGGTATAAGGTGACATCTCCTTGTGGTTTTGATTTGCATTTCTCTGATGAGGAGTGATGTTGAACATCTTTGCATGTGCCTATTATTCATCTGTATATCTTCTTTGGAAAAGTGCCTATTTAAGTCCCTTGCCCATTTTTTTTTTAAATCCGGGTTGTTTATTTTTTAGATATTAAGTTGCATAAATTCTTATATTTTGGATATTAACCCCTTATCGGATATATGACTTGCAAACATCTCCAATTCAGTAGGTTGCCTTTTCAATTTTTTGGTTTCGTCCTTGTGCAAAAGCTTTTTATTTTGATGTAATGTAGTCTCATTGTTTATTTTAGCTTTTGTTGCTGTTGCTCTTGCCTAACAAGACTGACTGTTTGAAAAACATAGGGCTAAGACTAACATCAAAGAACTTTCTGATTATTTTTTTCTTCTAGGAGTTTTATATGGTTTTAGTTTTCAAACTCAAGTCTTTAATCTATTTTTGAATGTATTTTTGTATATGGTGTAGATAGTGGTCCAATTTCATTCTTTTGCATGTAGCTCTCCAGTTTTCCCAACACCATTTATTGAAGAGAATGTCTTTTCTTCATTATATATTCTTGCCTGCTTTGTTGACCACTTATGCATGGGCTTAATTCTGGGCTTTCTACTCTATCCATTGATGTATGTGTCTGTTTTCATGCCAGTACCATGTTGCTTGGTTACTATAGCTTTTTAGCATAATTTGAAATCATGGAGACCAATACCTCCAGCTATGTTCATTTTCAAGATTGCTTTGGCTATTTGAGATCTTTTGTGGTTCCATACAAATTTTACGATTTTTTTTCTAGTTCTGTGGAAAATGTCAGTGGTGTATTGATGGGGATTGCATTGTATTTGCCACATATTTTTTTAAGCCTATTTATTTTTGAGAAAGAGAAACAAAGTGTGAGCTGGGGAGGGGCAGAGAGAGAAGATGACACAGAATCTAAAGCAGGCTTCAGGCTCTGATCTGTTAGCACAGAGCCTGATGCGAGGCTTGAACTGTGAACGGCGAGATCATGACCTGATTCAAGCCAGATGCTTAACCAACTGAGCCACCAGATGTCCCAGTGGTTTACAGTGTTTAATGGGTTATCAAGCAGAGCATACTGAAAAGTGGATTTAGGCCAGTTCTTCAAAGTCATAGTGAGTTGTTATGCAGACAGTTGGGAAGTATGTTCCAGCTGAGGAAAAAGCCACTTGGGAAGATAGTTCGCAATTGTGTGAGGCCTGTTCTCATGACATGAATGAGGCGAGTGGCTGGAGGGAAATGAATGAGGGGTAGGCTAAGAGCCTAAGGGCTTTATAAACCATTTTAAGAGTTTGCTTGTGTCTTAGGAAATGGGAGCTGTTGCATGGTTTTGTTCAAAGGAAATGATCTAACTTCTGTTTTACAAGGAGTATTCCATCTATGGTGTTGAGGATAAACTCTATGTGAACAGAGGTGAAAGTATGAAGACAGGATTGGAAGCTATTTTAATAACCCAAGCAAGAGGCAATAACTCAAGAAATGCTCTTCTGAGGTAACAGGCAACACTGTTACTGAATACTTTTAGTGATATTTTAGTGATAAAGTATCAAAGTATTTCTAGGACAAGGTTGGTAGCTAGGATTTGTACTTAATTTGACAAATCTAGGGAGGTAAACAACCAGCAACATTGAGTTATCACCTGCTGGCATGTGATTCAAAGCTCTTATATTATTAGGTTAGAGGGATCAAGAATGTTCTTAATATTCTGAAAGTAGGAACGAGGACTAAGGAAGACAAGTATGTTGCCTTCGAACCCACTAGTACAAAGGCTGTGTGTGTTGTGTGTGGGAAGGGTTATTCTAAGAGCTTTAGGAAAGCACAGTCATTAAGAAAGAACATATAAGGAAGCTTCAGAAAGAATATAAAAGGAATATAAAGAGAGGATGTTGAGAATGAATATAGAGGAATTTGTATCCCAGCGGGTACAATGGGGGGTTTTGGAGTTGGGTAGAGAAAATAGGAGAAAGATACAGAAGAGGCAGAGTGAACATATAAATTATTTTTCTAAAGGACACTTTTTAATGTGTAAGGGACACCAATGATGCATATGCCAGGCCAGGACAACAGACATAAATAGGAACCATTTCAGACCCACTTAGACTCATGGTAGGAGAGTAGCCCTAATCACCTTATGAGGATTAGAGTGTGAGAGATGATGGGTACCCTGGAATCTGGGGCTTCTTGAAGTGACAGCCATGAACAGGGTTAAAGGGCCTAATGAGATTAGTCTTGCTGCATTCAAGGCAGATATTAGCAGAGTTGGATGGAGGGTAGAGAGGAAAGTCACAAATTTGAGCTGAGACGTGGATGACAAGTGGAAGCAGCCTTATTTCATTCTGGAAGAGAAGAGAAAGAATACCAAAAGAGGAAACATCAGGGAGCAAAGCTTGGCATCTTTGAGGAATATCAAGGCCAGTGTGCCTGGATTATAATGAACAAGGGAGATTAGATGAGCTGACAAGGACTAGGGATAGTAGCTTTTAGAATAAGTCTCTATTTTTCCAATTGATGAATTATCATCTGATGTAGGAATCTTTTGAGAAGAAAAGGCGGTTCTATTCTTGGCTTTACTGTGACAAGAATGTAAACTGGCTTGTTTTCGGGCACACTAGTATGTAAGGTCATCCAAATTTTGAAGCAGGCTAATAAAGAATCAAAATTGCTGTGATTAGACTGTCTTATAATCCACCTGGTGGCAGTGTAGGACAAGACTTTATTTTTTTGCCCATCTGACCCAATATTGACATTTTCAGGAAGCCTGTGTATGTGTGTTTCCAAAACCTTCTGCAATTTGTTAATTCTAATCTTGGAACTTGTCCATGCATTTTTTATTTTGTGAGAACATTAATAGACTGTAAAAAAAAACAGAACAGCCACCCTAATGGACAGTCTTTTATTCAAAATAGATATAAACATTTCTCAAAATGTTAGTCATAGTACCTTATAAGGAAAGTCTTGTTATTTTATAACAAGATTATGAACAAGGTGTATACATTTAAAAATCAATTATGGACTAAAAGCTGACTCTTTCTTTAGTTGTTGCTAAGTCAACCAAACACAAATTTAGTCTTGTCTGAGAAGCAAGACTTCTAAATCATCATGCCTTTTCAGCTCCATCTTAGAAATTTAATGCCAGAATTTTTTAAGTGGTTGTGTCTGGACTGTTATTGGTTGTGAGATGAGCCAGCTTGGGAATCAGATTCACCCAAGAGCCTCTAGATTAGAAGTGCAGATAGGTCAATTGTCATCACCAAGAAAGTCTAGGGACAGCCAGCCAGACAGGTGGCTTTCTTGGCTGGTTAGTGGACTATGGCAGGAGAAGCATTTGGCAGCAGGTAATAGGTGAGACTCCAGGAAATCTGTCTATGTCTGGGAAATTTGGTTGCAGGGAAAGGTCTTAACACATGAACGGGGATTCAGTCCTTGGCTAAGGAAGGAGAACAGCTATTTTTAATCACATCACAACTACTATGCTTCAGGGTG
Source organism: Suricata suricatta (assembly GCF_006229205.1). NCBI lineage: Eukaryota > Metazoa > Chordata > Mammalia > Carnivora > Herpestidae > Suricata > Suricata suricatta. The sequence continues at coordinate 158,221,994 of NC_043700.1, read as the reverse complement.
AAGAGTTATTGGAACACTGACCATCTCCCTCTAGTTGTCTTTGGGAGAGACTCAGGATGGCCTCAATGGAGTTGAATGTACATTCTGAACAGATGGACGGAGACTAGGACCTGACAAATACTGACAGACCATTACACCACTGCACTAATAACTTCTGCTTAGTTAGCTGTGGGCTTTGCGCTGGCACATTAACCTCCAAAACCACTAGGGCTTCTTTTTGTAGTCCAACAACAATCAGAAGTCATTCTCTCATCAGGTATCATGAAAAATAAGGACCCAGACACTAGATAGGATCCCCAGGTGTTTGGGACACTTACCTGACAAGGGGAGATTGCCAAAGGGGCTCAGAAAATAGGATTCCTAAAGGCCTCGAGTGAGGTGGACTTAAAATCACCATATCTTGTTTTCAGTCATTTAAATTAATGACCATATTACTCAGCTAAGAGAAAAATAAATGTTTTTCTGTGACGGATTTGATATTATCACACCCACAGAAATTTCTGTGAAAAGCTGGCAAAATGTTAACAAACATAAAAGAGACTTTAATGAAATTCAGCCTCATTACTGGATTTTCCTTTGGCTTGCCTTTTCCTCTTGGTACTGTGCAGGTAGGCATGAAAATGTTCACAGCTTTGTTAAACATTGTTATTAATAACAAATCTTTCCTTCATCCCTAGCCAGAAACCATCAGTTTCCTTTCCAGAAGCTCAGTAGTTAATCTTATCTTTCATTTACTAAGACTTTTGTCATTATGATGATTATAATTATTACTAGCTACAAAAATAATCAGTGTACTTAAAAATGCAAAAGATATTTTAAGGAGAGAGGATAAACATAGTATGTCTTGAAGGAATTTTATGATATGAAGCTCTTTTTTGTCTTTTGAGGACTCAGATGTATTTGTGAAGTTTCTTCCGTGTCCACTCTCAGGTAAAAAGTAACAGTGGTTGTACAAATCCATCTTTAGTGTGATTGTTACTTTCTTCTTTTTAGATAGAGGGATATCAAGAGTTGTTCAGTGTTGGCTTCAGTTTGACCTGTGATGGGAGGCTGTTATAAATTATACAGAAGTTTTAGAAAATGTTCATTCCAGTTACATAATGTGCCCATTTACTAAAGTCATATCGTGCTTTCTTCTAGGAAGATCAAAGTAATGTTCAGAGAACTATCATGAAGTGAGTGCTAACTCCTTTCATTCCATAAAACATATGATAACTAAATAGGGGAGAAGACACTGGACACATTGAGTGCTGAGAGGCAAGAGACGTGGGGAAAAGCACGGAACAACAGAGGAGTGATAAAAGATCTTTTAAAAGGTGCCATAGAAGAGCATCTTTTAGTCTTCCTTGTCTATTTGAAAAGCTGTGTTCTATGTGGTAGTGAGACAGGTAATTGCATATTAGGCTCTCAAAGTACAACAGTACAGTGAAAAGCCAGTTTTTAAGCTGCAATCCTGACAGGCAAAAATCCACGACAGATACATGACAATGACGTTGAATACGGAAAGAAGTAACAGTGGAAAATGTCAAGGAGTGGTCAGTTTGCCTCATTGCTTCATGTCCAGGCTAATGGATCTTTGTGATAACAATGCTAATAATTAATCTGTCCCTTCAAAGAAAACAAAATTCCCTTCCTACAAAATAAGCTGAATGAAATGAATTGGGAATTCTATGGCCATTTTCATACTGTCTCCATGTATTACCTTTGAAATCCACAAATTACTAGCTACCTCTCTGTGAACTGCTTTCTCCAGCATTTAAAATGTAGATAATGTGGGTGTTTGTGAAAATTATATTTGCTTAATAGCTGGCACCAGAATTAGGAGGACACATTTTTGTTTAGAACAGTGATTGCCCACTGGTTACCCCCAGACAGCCTGCAGATATAATGACATGAATGATATATATGAAACTAAACTAATATTTTTAACTTAGGAGATTTTACACAAACTTTGGATACCAGATTCCTCAGAAGGCCAGATCAGTGTGTCCATATGTCAAACACTTTTTGTAGCTAAGCATTAGAGCTGTCCCCCTTAGACTGGACGTGCCCTTTTCAGCTCACTGTGGTCCCAATCGGTTCTTGTTAGCGTCCTAACGCTGAAGCGGGGTGTCAGGTGCTATATGTCATTGGACTTGAATTGCTTTTTATTGATAGGAAGTATATTTTACTCACATTATCCTCTTCTCGGTATTTGTATTTTTATCCTCTTCCATGTTAGAAAAATGCTTTTATAAAAGACAACGTATCTGTCAAAGGCAAGAGCCAAAGCGAATAGTTACAGTGTATTTGAGAGAGAGACTAAATTCTTTTCCTGCGAAGGAAGCTGGAAGAGGGAGAGGAAAGTGGGGGATATAGGAGGGAGATGATAATTCCAAAGGGTTTTGCAGCACCACAGTGGGAGTACAATGTTAGGTAGTGTGATCCATGTTACTTCCCTGGTGTTAGGGAGGTCTAGGTCATTTCAACAGGAGGCTCTTGGAATCCTCAATTTCTAGTTTATATTAGTCTTTCTGGGATAGCTGGATACTTCATCAATTGATGACATTGGTGCATAAAGCTAGAAATCAGAGGAAACTCCCAATAATGTTAGCCTCCCAGAAATCCAAGAAAGTAAAGGGGGGGATTTTTTTTGCAGGGTTTAGGATGGAATTTCAGACATTTTATTTAGTATTTCAGGCTCTGGTAGAACCCATTTGACACGCTTTTACACCATGATACCTCTTTGGATTATAAACTTACAGTGTGAGAGCCCTAAGAAGCAGTAAAGAACTGGATTTATAAAAAAATACTCATTAAAATGAGTCATGTTATATTAACCTTTTTTCTGTCATTGAGAGAAGATTAGGGAAATGTAGTAAACATAATATATCTGGACATCAATGAAGCTTTTGGCAAGTATTTGTGATATCAAATAATAGGCTGGCATCTACATGGGGATAGTTCATAATCACTTGAAAAACCGGTAAGAGTTCCTCTCAGCAAATGGTTCTTGATTACATATTGAGTCAATGGCTTCTGAAGGTGGGTAACTGTGAAGTTGTGAGGTTTCTGGAGCAACAATAATCTGTGGCATCAAAAATTTTTATTGTTTGATGAAAAGATAAAAATAATTCTAATCAAATTTGTAGATGACTTGAGGCTGGGAGTGAAACTGAAATCCATTGCTTGGGAACCTGATTCAAATGTTTCAGTAGGTTTATTTTTTTTTCCGTAATATTTTATTGTCAAATTGTTTTCCATACAACACCCAGTGCTCTTCCCCTTAAGTGCCCTCCACCATCACCACCACCTCTCTTCCCCCC
>NC_043700.1:158216988-158218589 GCF_006229205.1 Suricata suricatta | reverse complement strand
GACATATCAGATAAAGGGCTAATATTGAAAATGTATAAGGAACTCACCAAACTTCACAATCACAAAACAAATAATCCAGTGAAGAAAGGGGCAGAAGATATGAACAGACACTTCTCCAAAGAGGACATCCAAATGGCCTACAGACACATAAAACGATGCTCAACATCACTCATCATCAGGGAAACACAAATCAAAACCACACTGAGATAGCACCTCACACCAGTCAGAGTGGCTAAAATGAACAAAGCAAGAGACTACAGATGTTGGAGAGGGTGTGGAGAGATGGGCACCCTCCTACACTGTTGGTGGGAATGTAAACTGGTGCAGCCGCTCTGGAAAACAGTGTGGAGGTTCCTCAAAAAATTATCCATAGAACTCCCTTCAGTAGGTTTAAATACAAGTAAACAGAGCTTCTCTGGTGAGATAAAATTCCATAATGCCAAGTACTACTTCTTAGCAACATAGATGAATGAGTGTTTATATATCTTGTGAAAAGATAAACTCACCATGAGTTAATAGTGTTCTGTGATTGCCAAAATGGCTATGTTTATCTTAGTCTGTTAAGGGAAATACAGCCTCTATAACAGGTATGAAAAATCAATTTTATCTCACATGTCAACTCTGATTAGTGATTGATTCTACATAGAAGCCGGTGTGTGTGGGGGGGGGGTGTCTAAGCTTGTCAGGAGAGCTTTGCCATCGACTAATGGTACCTGTCGTGCCCACAGCATGGAGAAGCAGCACTTTTACGTATCTTCTGTCCTTGGTGGAGAATGAGGGAGATCGCGTGATAAGCCTCTTTTTGCTCTATAAACGGTTATTTGGCATTTGGAACCTCTATCTTTTGTGACAGGTTCCACTCTTAAGAGTTGTTTGGAGTTCTCGCAGTGCACATGTATATTATTAAATCATCGCATTATATACTCCAAATATATATAATTTTAATTTGTTAACTGTACCTTAATAAGGTGGAAAAATAGTTTGGGTCATTGTTATTCTAAGATGGAGATGACTGGAAGAGGGAAATGAGACATTGGAATAGAAGATGGTACCTTTCCTTTCAAAACTTTTTTCTTTGTTTCTGGTGTGTGTCAGTTACATTTGGTACTTTTTACTTATTGGGTTGCTGGCTACATACTGCCTTACCCTTTTCAATATGTTTTTGTCTTTTGTAGTCTTTTGCTTTGACCTCAAATCTTCTATTCTGGCAATTTTTCTCTTGTATATAGGGAAAAAAAATCTCCGTCTTTGTCCTCAGCCCAGGGTGATTTTTGACCTGCAGAAAATGTTATTATTGGTTTTCACAACTAAAGAGTTGCCATTGGCATCTAGGGGCTAAAGGCCAGCAGTGCTGCTAAATGTCCTGAAGTGTACAGCGGCCTCAACAACAAAGAATTATATGGTCCCAAATGTCAATTGTGTGAAGGTTGATGAACCTTGCCCTAAATTACTGATCCTGCTTTCTCAGTCAAAAAACAGGCTGGCCCCAATAGATCACTGTTCCTCTTTATTTGGGTTCTATTTAGTTAAAGAACTAAGATGAGCTGCCATAGTTGTTCTCTTATTAAAATCTACTACCCTTTTGATGTGACAGAACTTCA